>NW_027514776.1:0-125709 GCF_048772815.1 Callospermophilus lateralis | reverse complement strand
TAAACTTTGGCATCCAAGTGGGATTGGTGTACTGATCATTACTTGAAAGTATCATGAAGATTGGATGAAAAAATATATGTTGAGATTTCAGGAGACTCTAGTGTGTTGGAAGTTTGGCAACCCCTTTCAGTATAAGTGTTATGCGCCAGTCCCAGCTTTAGGATACAAGAGGAAACAAACCTTAGAGATAGAACGTAGAACTACTTTATTGTGTCAAGTTTCAAGAAGCTAGCACAAACCGTGTTTGATTTAGAGTTCTAACTGCATCTGTCAATATAGGAGAAAACAGAGTGAAACCTATAATTTCTAACTGTTCCTGCAAACGAATGCTACAACCTAGAAGAACAAAACTTGGCATCCACGTTTGATTGGTGTACTGATCAATACTTGAAAGAATCATGAAGATTGGATGAAAAAATATATGTTGGGATTTCAGGAGACGGTAGTTTTTTTGGAAGCTTAACAACGCCTTCCATTGAAAGTGTTATTCCCCAGTCTCTGCTTAAGGCTACATCAAGAGGAAACAAACCTTAGAGATAGAACGTAGAACTACTTTATTGTGTCAAGTTTCAAGAAGCTAGCACAAACCATGTTTGATTTAGAGTTCGAACTGCATCTGTCAATATAGGAGAAAACAGAGTGAAAACTAAAAATTCAAACTGTTACTGCAAACGAATGCTTCAACCTAGGAGGAACGAAACTTGAACATCCTCGTTTTATTGGTGTACTGCTCATTACTTGAAATTATCATGAAGTTCGGGAAAAAAAATATGTTGAGATTTCAGGAGACTGTAGTATTTTGGCAGCCTAACAACGCCTTTCATTGAATGTGTCTTTCGTCAGTCTCTGCTTAGGTCTACATCCAGAGGAAACAAAAAATAAAAATAGAATGTAGAACTACTTTACTGTTTCAAGTTTCAAGAAGCTAGCACAAACCGTGTTTGATTAGAGTTCGAACTACATTTGTCAATATAGGAGGAAACAGAGTGAAACCTAAAAATTCAACCTGTTACTCCAAAAGAATGCTTCAATCTAGCAGAACTAAACTTTGGCATCCAAGTGGGATTGGTGTACTGATCATTACTTGAAAGTATCATGAAGATTGGATGAAAATATATATGTTGAGATTTCAGGAGACTCTAGTGTGTTGGAAGATTGGCAACCCCTTTCAGTATAAGTGTTATTCGCCAGTCCCAGCTTTAGGATACAAGAGGAAACAAACCTTAGAGATAGAACGTAGAACTACTTTACTGTGTCAAGTTTCAAGAAGCTAGCACAAACCGTGTTTGATTTAGAGTTCTAACTGCATCTGTCAATATAGGAGAAACAGAGTGAAACCTATAATTTCTAACTGTTCCTGCAAACGAATGCTACAACCTAGAAGAACAAAACCTTGGGTATCCACGTTGATTGGTGTACTGATCAATACTTGAAGAATCATGAAGATTGGATGAAAAAATATATGTTGAGATTCAGGAGACGGTAGTTTTTTGGAAGCTTAACAACGCCTTTCATTGAAAGAGTTATTCGCCAGTCTCTGCTTAAGGCTACATCAAGAGGAAACAAACCTTAGAGATAGAACGTAGAACTACTTTATTGTGTCAAGTTTTCAAGAAGTTAGCACAACCATGTATGATTTAGAGTTTGAACTGCATCTGTCAATATAATAGGAAAACAGAGTGAAAACTAAAAATTCAAACTGTTACTGCCAAACGAATGCTTCAACCTAGGAGAACGAAACTTGAAAATCCACGTTTTATTGGTGTACTGCTCATTACTTGAAATTATCATGAAGGTCAGAAAAAAAATATGTTGAGATTTCAGGAGACTGTAGTATTTTGGCAGCCTAACAACGCCTTTCATGGATGTGTCTTTCGTCAGTCTCTGCTTAGTCTACATGCAGAGGAAACAAAAAATAAAAATAGAATGCAGAACTACTTTACTGTTTCAAGTTTCAAGAAAGCTAGCACAAACCGTGTTTGATTTAGAGTTCGAACTACATTTGTCAATATAGGAGAAAACAGAGTGAAACCTAAAAATTCAAACTGTTACTCCAAAAGAATGCTTCAATCTAGGAGAACTAAATTTTGGCATCCAAGTGGTATTGGTGTACTGATCATTACTTGAAAGTATCATGAAGATTGGATGAAAAAATATATGTTGAGATTTCAGGAGAATCTAGTGTGTTGGAAGTTTGGCAACCCTTTCAGTATAAGTGTTATTCGCCAGTCCCAGCTTTAGGATACAAGAGGAAACAAACCTTAGAGATAGAACGTAGAACTACTTTATTGTGTCAAGTTTCAAGAAGCTAGCACAAACCGTGTTTGATTTAGAGTTCTAACTGCATCTGTCAATATAGGAGAAAACAGAGTGAACCTATAATTTCTAACTGTTCCTGCAAACGAATGCTACAACCTAGAAGAACAAAACTTGGGCATCCACGTTGATTGGTGTACTGATCAATACTTGAAAGAATCATGAAGATTGGATGAAAATATGTATGTTGAGATTTCAGGAGAAGGTAGTTTTTTGAAGCTTAACAAAGCCTTTCATTGAAAGTGTTATTCGCCAGTCTCTGCTTAAGGCTACATCAAGAGGAAACAAACCTTAGAATTAGAAAGTAGAACTACTTTATTGTGTCAAGTTTCAAGAATCTAGCACAAACATGTTTGATTTAGAGTTCGAACTGCATCTGTCAATATAGGAGAAAACAGAGTGAAAACTAAAAATTCAAACTGTTACTGCAAACGAATGCTTCAACCTAGGAGAACGAAACTTGAACATCCACGTTTATTGGTGTACTGCTCATTACTTGAAATTATCATTAAGGTCCGAAAAAAAATATGTTGATATTTCAGGAGACTGTAGTATTTTGGCAGCCTAACAACGCCTTTTATTGAATGTGTCTTTCGTCAGTCTCTGCTTAGGTCTACATCCAGAGGAAACAAAAAATAAAAATAGAATGTAGAACTACTTTACTGTTTCAAGTTTCAAGAAGCTAGCACAAACCGTGTTTGATTTAGAGTTCGAACTACATTTGTCAATATAGGAGAAAACAGAGTGAAACCTAAAAATTCAAACTGTTACTCCAAAAGAATGCTTCAATCTAGGAGAACTAAACTTTGGCATCCAAGTGGGATTGGTGTACTGACCATTACTTGAAAGTATCATGAAGATTGAATGAAAAAATATATGTTGAGATTTCAGGAGACTCTAGTGTGTTGGAAGTTTGGCAACCCCTTTCAGTATAAGTGTTATTCGCCAGTCCCAGCTTTAGGATACAAGAGGAAACAAACCTTAGAGATAGAACGTAGAACTACTTTATTGTGTCAAGTTTCAAGAAGCTAGCACAAACCATGTTTCATTTAGATTTCGAACAGCATCTGTCAATATAGGAGAAAACAGAGTGAATACTAAAAATTCAAACTGTTACTGCAAACGAATGCTTCAACCTAGGAGAACGAAACTTGAACATCCACGTTTTATTGGTGTACTGCTCATTACTTGAAATTATCATGAAGGTCAGAAAAAAAATATGTTGAGATTTCAGGAGACTGTAGTATTTTCGCAGCCTAACAACGCCTTTCATTGAATGTGTCTTTCGTCTGTCTCTGCATAGGTCTACATCCAGAGGAAACAAAAAATAAAAGTAGAATGTAGAACTACTTTACTGTTTCAAGTTTCAAGAAGCTAGCACAAACCGTGTTTGATTTAGAGTTCGAACTACATTTGTCAATATAGGAGGAAACAGAGTGAAACCTAAAAATTCAACCTGTTACTCCAAAAGAATGCTTCAATCTAGCAGAACTAAACTTTGGCATCCAAGTGGGATTGGTGTACTGATCATTACTTGAAAGTATCATGAAGATTGGATGAAAATATATATGTTGAGATTTCAGGAGACTCTAGTGTGTTGGAAGATTGGCAACCCCTTTCAGTATAAGTGTTATTCGCCAGTCCCAGCTTTAGGATACAAGAGGAAACAAACCTTAGAGATAGAACGTAGAACTACTTTACTGTGTCAAGTTTCAAGAAGCTAGCACAAACCGTGTTTGATTTAGAGTTCTAACTGCATCTGTCAATATAGGAGAAAACAGAGTGAAACCTATAATTTCTAACTGTTCCTGCAAACGAATGCTACAACCTAGAAGAACAAAACTTGGGTATCCACGTTTGATTGGTGTACTGATCAATACTTGAAAGAATCATGAAGATTGGATGAAAAAATATATGTTGAGATTTCAGGAGACGGTAGTTTTTTGGAAGCTTAACAACGCCTTTCATTGAAAGAGTTATTCGCCAGTCTCTGCTTAAGGCTACATCAAGAGGAAACAAACCTTAGAGATAGAACGTAGAACTACTTTATTGTGTCAAGTTTCAAGAAGCTAGCACAAACCATGTTTGATTTAGAGTTCGAACTGCATCTGTCAATATAGGAGAAAACAGAGTGAAAACTAAAAATTCAAACTGTTACTGCAAACGAATGCTTCAACCTAGGAGAACGAAACTTGAACATCCACGTTTTATTGGTGTACTGCTCATTACTTGAAATTATCATGAATGTCAGAAAAAAAATATGTTGAGATTTCAGGAGACTGTAGTATTTTGGCAGCCTAACAACGCCTTTCATGGAATGTGTCTTTCGTCAGTCTCTGCTTAGGTCTACATGCAGAGGAAACAAAAAATAAAAATAGAATGCAGAACTACTTTACTGTTTCAAGTTTCAAGAAGCTAGCACAAACCGTGTTTGATTTAGAGTTCGAACTACATTTGTCAATATAGGAGAAAACAGAGTGAAACCTAAAAATTCAAACTGTTACTCCAAAAGATTGCTTCAATCTAGGAGAACTAAACTTTGGCATCCAAGTGGGATTGGTGTACTGATCATTACTTGAAAGTATCATGAAGATTGGATGAAAAAATATATGTTGAGATTTCAGGAGACTCTAGTGTGTTGGAAGTTTGGCAACCCCTTTCAGTATAAGTGTTATTCGCCAGTCCCAGCTTTAGGATACAAGAGTAAACAAACCTTAGAGATAGAACGTAGAACTACTTTATTGTGTCAAGTTTCAAGAAGCTAGCACAAACCGTGTTTGATTTAGAGTTCTAACTGCATCTGTCAATATAGGAGAAAACAGAGTGAAACCTATAATTTCTAACTGTTCCTGCAAACGAATGCTACAACCTAGAAGAACAAAACTTGGGCATCCACGTTTGATTGGTGTACTGATCAATACTTGAAAGAATCATGAAGATTGGATGAAAAAATATATGTTGAGATTTCAGGAGACAGTAGTTTTTTGGAAGCTTAACAACGCCTTTCATTGAAAGTGTTATTCGCCAGTCTCTGCTTAAGGCTACATCAAGAGGAAACAAACCTTAGAGATAGAACGTAGAACTACTTTATTGTGTCAAGTTTCAAGAAGCTAGCACAAACCATGTTTGATTTAGAGTTCGAACTGCATCTGTCAATATAGGAGAAAACAGAGTGAAAACTAAAAATTCAAACTGTTACTGCAAACGAATGCTTCAACCTAGGAGAACGGAACTTGAACATCCACGTTTTATTGATGTACTGCTCATTACTTGAAATTATCATGAAGGTCGGAAAAAAAATATGTTGAGATTTCAGGAGCCTGTAGTATTTTGGCAGCCTAACAACGCCTTTCATTGAATGTGTCTTTCGTCAGTCTCTGCTTAGGTCTACATCCAGAGGAAACAAAAAATAAAAATAGAATGCAGAACTACTTTACTGTTTCAAGTTTCAAGAAGCTAGCACAAACCCTGTTTGATTTAGAGTTCGAACTACATTTGTCAATATAGGAGAAAACAGAGTGAAACCTAAAAATTCAAACTGTTACTCCAAAAGAATGCTACAATCTACGAGAACTAAACTTTGGCATCCAAGTGGGATTGGTGTACTGATCATTACTTGAAAGTATCATGAAGATTGGATGAAAAAAATATATGTTGAGATTTCAGGAGACTCTAGTGTGTTGGAAGTTTGGCAACCCCTTTCAGTATAAGTGTTATTCGCCATTCCCAGCTTTAGGATACAAGAGGAGACAAACCTTAGAGATAGAACGTAGAACTACTTTATTGTGTCAAGTTTCAAGAAGCTAGCACAAACCGTGTTTGATTTAGAGTTCGAACTGCATCTGTCAATATTGGAGAAAACAGAGTGAAACCTATAATTTCTAAATGTTCCTGCAAACGAATGCTACAACCTAGAAGAACAAAACTTGGGCATCCACGTTTGATTGGTGTACTGATCAATACTTGAAAGAATCATGAAGATTGGATGAAAAAATATATGGTTTGGATTTCAGGAGACGGTAGTTTTTTGGAAGCTTAACAACGCCTTCCATTGAAAGTGTTATTCGCCAGTCTCTGCTTAAGGCTACATCAAGAGGAAACAAACCTTAGAGATAGAACGTAGAACTACTTTATTGTGTCAAGTTTCAAGAAGCTAGCACAAACCATGTTTGATTTAGAGTTCGAACTGCATCTGTCAATATAGGAGAAAACAGAGTGAAAACTAAAAATTCAAACTGTTACTGCAAACGAATGCTTCAACCTAGGAGAACGAAACTTGAACATCCACGTTTTATTGGTGTACTGCTCATTACTTGAAATTATCATGAATGTCAGAAAAAAAATATGTTGAGATTTCAGGAGACTGTAGTATTTTGGCAGCCTAACAACGCCTTTCATGGAATGTGTCTTTCGTCAGTCTCTGCTTAGGTCTACATGCAGAGGAAACAAAAAATAAAAATAGAATGCAGAACTACTTTACTGTTTCAAGTTTCAAGAAGCTAGCACAAACCGTGTTTGATTTAGAGTTCGAACTACATTTGTCAATATAGGAGAAAACAGAGTGAAACCTAAAAATTCAAACTGTTACTCCAAAAGGTTGCTTCAATCTAGGAGAACTAAACTTTGGCATCCAAGTGGGATTGGTGTACTGATCATTACTTGAAAGTATCATGAAGATTGGATGAAAAAATATATGTTGAGATTTCAGGAGACTCTAGTGTGTTGGAAGTTTGGCAACCCCTTTCAGTATAAGTGTTATTCGCCAGTCCCAGCTTTATGATACAAGAGTAAACAAACCTTAGAGATAGAACGTAGAACTACTTTATTGTGTCAAGTTTCAAGAAGCTAGCACAAACCGTGTTTGATTTAGAGTTCTAACTGCATCTGTCAATATAGGAGAAAACAGAGTGAAACCTATAATTTCTAACTGTTCCTGCAAACGAATGCTACAACCTAGAAGAACAAAACTTGGGCATTCACGTTTGATTGGTGTACTGATAATACTTGAAAGAATCATGAAGATTGGATGAAAAGATATATGTTGAGATTTCAGGAGACGGTAGTTTTTTGGAAGCTTAACAACGCCTTTCATTGAAAGTGTTATTCGCCAGTCTCTGCTTAAGGCTACATCAAGAGGAAACAAACCTTAGAGAGAGAACGTAGAACTACTTTATTGTGTCAAGTTTCAAGAAGCTAGCACAAACCATGTTTGATTTAGAGTTCGAACTGCATCTGTCAATATAGGAGAAAACAGAGTGAAAACTAAAAATTCAAACTGTTACTGCAAACGAATGCTTCAACCTAGGAGAACGAAACTTGAACACCCACGTTTTATTGGTGTACTGCTCATTACTTGAAATGATCATGAAGGTCGGAAAAAAAAATATGTTGATATTTCAGGAGACTGTAGTATTTTGGCAGCCTAACAACGCCTTTCAATGAATGTGTCTTACGTCAGTCTCTGCTTAGGTCTACATCCAGAGAAAACAAAAAATAAAAATAGAATGTAGAACCACTTTACTGTTTCAAGTTTCAAGAAGCTAGCGCAAACCGTGTTTGATTTAGAGTTCGAACTACATTTGTCAATATAGGAGAAAACAGAGTGAAACCTAAAAATTCAAACTGTTACTCCAAAAGAATGCTTCAATCTAAAAGAACTAAACTTTGGCATCCAAGTGGGATTGGTGTACTGATCATTACTTGAAAGTATCATGAAGATTGGAGGAAAAAATATATGCTGAGATTTCAGGAGACTCTAGTGTGTTGGAAGTTTGGCAACCCCTTTCAGTATAAGTGTTATTCGCGAGTCCCAGCTTTAGGATACAAGAGGAAACAAACCTTAGAGATAGAACGTAGAACTACTTTATTGTGTCAAGTTTCAAGAAGCTAGCACAAACCGTGTTTGATTTAGAGTTCTAACTGCATCTGTCAATATAGGAGAAAACAGAGTGAAACCTATAATTTCTAACTGTTCCTGCAAACGAATGCTACAACCTAGAAGAACAAAACTGGGGCATCCACGTTTGATTGGTGTACTGATCAATACTTGAAAGAATCATGAAGATTGGATGAAAAAATATATGTTGAGATTTCAGGAGACAGTAGTTTTTTGGAAGCTTAACAACGCCTTTCATTGAAAGTGTTATTCGCCAGTCTCTGCTTAAGGCTACATCAAGAGGAAACAAACCTTAGAGATAGAACGTAGAACTACTTTATTGTGTCAAGTTTCAAGAAGCTAGCACAAACCATGTTTGATTTAGAGTTTGAACTGCATCTGTCAATATAGGAGAAAACAGAGTGAAAACTAAAAATTCAAACTGTTACTGCAAACGAATGCTTCAAGCTTGGAGAACAAAACTTGAACATCCACGTTTTATTGGTGTACTGCTGATTACATGAAATGATCATGAAGGTCGGAAAAAAAAATATTTTTGAGATTTCAGGAGACTGTAGTATTTTGGGAGCCTAACAACGCCTTTCATGGAATGTGTCTTTCGTGAGTCTTTGCTTAGGTCTACATCCAGAGGAAACAAAAAATAAAAATAGAATGTAGAACTACTTTACTGTTTCAAGTTCCAAGAAGCTAGCACAAACCGTGTTTGATTTAGAGTTCGAACTACATTTGTCAATATAGGAGAAAACAGAGTGAAACCTAAAAATTCAAACTGTTACTCCAAAAGAATGCTTCAATCTAGGAGAACTAAACTTTGGCATCCAAGTGGGATTGGTGTACTGATCATTACTTGAAAGTATCATGAAGATTGGATGAAAAAATATATGTTGAGATTTCAGGAGACTCTAGTGTGTTGGAAGTTTGGCAACCCCTTTCAGTATAAGTGTTATTCGCCAGTCCCAGCTTTAGGATACAAGAGGAAACAAACCTTTGAGATAGAACGTAGAACTACTTTATTGTGTCATGTTTCAAGAAGCTAGCACAAACCGTGTTTGATTTAGAGTTCTAACTGCATCTGTCAATATAGGAGAAAACAGAGTGAAACCTATAATTTCTAACTGTTCCTGCAAACGAATGCTACAACCTAGAAGAACAAAACTGGGGCATCCACGTTTGATTGGTGTACTGATCAATACTTGAAAGAATCATGAAGATTGGATGAAAAGATATATGTTGAGATTTCAGGAGACGGTAGTTTTTTGGAAGCTTAACAACGCCTTTCATTGAAAGTGTTATTCGCCAGTCTCTGCTTAAGGCTACATCAAGAGGAAACAAACTTTAGAGATAGAACGTAGAACTACTTTATTGTGTCAAGTTTCAAGAAGCTAGCACAAACCATGTTTGATTTAGAGTTCGAAATGCATCTGTCAATATAGGAGAAAACAGAGTGAAAACTAAAAATTCAAACTGTTACTGCAAACGAATGCTTCAACCTAGGAGAACGAAACTTGAACATCCTCGTTTTATTGGTGTACTGCTCATTACTTGAAATTATCATGAAGTTCGGAAAAAAAAATATGTTGAGATTTCAGGAGACTGTAGTATTTTGGCAGCCTAACAACGCCTTTCATTGAATGTGTCTTTCGTCAGTCTCTGCTTAGGTCTACATCCAGAGGAAACAATAAATAAAAATAGAATGTAGAACTACATTACTGTTTCAAGTTTCAAGAAGCTAGCACAAACCGTGTTTGATTTAGAGTTCGAACTACATTTGTCAATATAGGAGGAAACAGAGTGAAACCTAAAAATTCAACCTGTTACTCCAAAAGAATGCTTCAATCTAGCAGAACTAAACTTTGGCATCCAAGTGGGATTGGTGTACTGATCATTACTTGAAAGTATCATGAAGATTGGATGAAAATATATATGTTGAGATTTCAGGAGACTCTAGTGTGTTGGAAGATTGGCAACCCCTTTCAGTATAAGTGTTATTCGCCAGTCCCAGCTTTAGGATACAAGAGGAAACAAACCTTAGAGATAGAACGTAGAACTACTTTACTGTGTCAAGTTTCAAGAAGCTAGCACAAACCGTGTTTGATTTAGAGTTCTAACTGCATCTGTCAATATAGGAGAAAACAGAGTGAAACCTATAATTTCTAACTGTTCCTGCAAACGAATGCTACAACCTAGAAGAACAAAACTTGGGTATCCACGTTTGATTGGTGTACTGATCAATATTTGAAAGAATCATGAAGATTGGATGAAAAGATATATGTTGAGATTTCAGGAGACGGTAGTTTTTTGGAAGCTTAACAACGCCTTTCATTGAAAGAGTTATTCGCCAGTCTCTGCTTAAGGCTACATCAAGAGGAAACAAACCTTAGAGATAGAACGTAGAACTACTTTATTGTGTCAAGTTTCAAGAAGCTAGCACAAACCATGTTTGATTTAGAGTTTGAACTGCATCTGTCAATATAGGAGAAAACAGAGTGAAAACTAAAAATTCAAACTGTTACTGCAAACGAATGCTTCAACCTAGGAGAACGAAACTTGAACATCCACGTTTTATTGGTGTACTGCTCATTACTTGAAATTATCATGAAGGTCAGAAAAAAAATATGTTGAGGTTTCAGGAGACTGTAGTATTTTGGCAGCCTAACAACGCCTTTCATGGAATGTGTCTTTCGTCAGTCTCTGCTTAGGTCTACATGCAGAGGAAACAAAAAATAAAAATAGAATGCAGAACTACTTTACTGTTTCAAGTTTCAAGAAGCTAGCACAAACCGTGTTTGATTTAGAGTTCGAACTACATTTGTCAATATAGAAGGAAACAGAGTGAAACCAAAAAATTCAAACTGTTACTCCAATGAATGCTTCAATCTAGGAGAACTAAACTTTGGCATCCAAGTGGGATTGGTGTACTGATCATTACTTGAAATTATCATGAAGATTGGATGAAAAAATATATGTTGAGATTTCAGGAGACTCTAGTGTGTTGGAAGTTTGGCAACCCCTTTCAGTATAAGTGTTATTCACCAGTCCCAGCTTTAGGATACAAGAGGAAACAAACCTTAGAGATAGAACGTAGAACTACTTTATTGTGTCAAGTTTCAAGAAGCTAGCACAAACCATGTTTGATTTAGAGTTCGAACTGCATCTGTCAATATAGGAGAAAACAGAGTGAATACTAAAAATTCAAACTGTTACTGCAAACGAATGCTTCAACCTAGGAGAACGAAACTTGAACATCCACGTTTTATTGTTGTACTGCTCATTACTTGAAATTATCATGAAGGTCGGAAAAAAAAATATGTTGCGATTTCAGGAGACTGTAGTATTTTCGCAGCCTAACAACGCCTTTCATTGAATGTGTCTTTCGTCAGTCTCTGCATAGGTCTACATCCAGAGGAAACAAAAAATAAAAGTAGAATGTAGAACTACTTTACTGTTTCAAGTTTCAAGAAGCTAGCACAAACCGTGTTTGATTTAGAGTTCGAACTACATTTGTCAATATAGGAGAAAACAGAGAGAAACCTAAAAATTCAAACTGTTACTCCAAAAGAATGCTTCAATCTAGGAGAACTAAACTTTGGCATCCAAGTGGGATTGGTGTACTGATCATTACTTGAAAGTATCATGAAGATTGGATGAAAAAATATATGTTGAGATTTCAGGAGACTCTAGTGTGTTGGAAGTTTGGCAACCCCTTTCAGTATAAGTGTTATTCGCCAGTCCCAGCTTTAGGATACAAGAGGAAACAAACCTTAGAGATAGAACGTAGAACTACTTTGTTGTGTCAAGTTTCAAGAAGCTAGCACAAACCGTGTTTGATTTAGAGTTCTAACTGCATCTGTCAATATAGGAGAAAACAGAGTGAAACCTATAATTTCTAACTGTTCCTGCAAACGAATGCTACAACCTAGAAGAACAAAACTTGGGCATCCACGTTTGATTGGTGTACTGATCAATACTTGAAAGAATCATGAAGATTGGATGAAAAAATATATGTTGGGATTTCAGGAGACGGTAGTTTTTTTGGAAGCTTAACAACGCCTTCCATTGAAAGTGTTATTCCCCAGTCTCTGCTTAAGGCTACATCAAGAGGAAACAAACCTTAGAGATAGAACGTAGAACTACTTTATTGTGTCAAGTTTCAAGAAGCTAGCACAAACCATGTTTGATTTAGAGTTCGAACTGCATCTGTCAATATAGGAGAAAACAGAGTGAAAACTAAAAATTCAAACTGTTACTGCAAACGAATGCTTCAACCTAGGAGAACGAAACTTGAACATCCTCGTTTTATTGGTGTACTGCTCATTACTTGAAATTATCATGAAGTTCGGGAAAAAAAATATGTTGAGATTTCAGGAGACTGTAGTATTTTGGCAGCCTAACAACGCCTTTCATTGAATGTGTCTTTCGTCAGTCTCTGCTTAGGTCTACATCCAGAGGAAACAAAAAATAAAAATAGAATGTAGAACTACTTTACTGTTTCAAGTTTCAAGAAGCTAGCACAAACCGTGTTTGATTTAGAGTTCGAACTACATTTGTCAATATAGGAGGAAACAGAGTGAAACCTAAAAATTCAACCTGTTACTCCAAAAGAATGCTTCAATCTAGCAGAACTAAACTTTGGCATCCAAGTGGGATTGGTGTACTGATCATTACTTGAAAGTATCATGAAGATTGGATGAAAATATATATGTTGAGATTTCAGGAGACTCTAGTGTGTTGGAAGATTGGCAACCCCTTTCAGTATAAGTGTTATTCGCCAGTCCCAGCTTTAGGATACAGGAGGAAACAAACCTTAGAGATAGAACGTAGAACTACTTTACTGTGTCAAGTTTCAAGAAGCTAGCACAAACTGTGTTTGATTTAGAGTTCTAACTGCATCTGTCAATATAGGAGAAAACAGAGTGAAACCTATAATTTCTAACTGTTCCTGCAAACGAATGCTACAACCTAGAAGAACAAAACTTGGGTATCCACGTTTGATTGGTGTACTGATCAATACTTGAAAGAATCATGAAGATTGGATGAAAAAATATATGTTGAGATTTCAGGAGACGGTAGTTTTTTGGAAGCTTAACAACGCCTTTCATTGAAAGAGTTATTCGCCAGTCTCTGCTTAAGGCTACATCAAGAGGAAACAAACCTTAGAGATAGAACGTAGAACTACTTTATTGTGTCAAGTTTCAAGAAGCTAGCACAAACCATGTTTGATTTAGAGTTTGAACTGCATCTGTCAATATAGGAGAAAACAGAGTGAAAACTAAAAATTCAAACTGTTACTGCAAACGAATGCTTCAACCTAGGAGAACGAAACTTGAACATCCACGTTTTATTGGTGTACTGCTCATTACTTGAAATTATCATGAAGGTCAGAAAAAAAATATGTTGAGATTTCAGGAGACTGTAGTATTTTGGCAGCCTAACAACGCCTTTCATGGAATGTGTCTTTCGTCAGTCTCTGCTTAGGTCTACATGCAGAGGAAACAAAAAATAAAAATAGAATGCAGAACTACTTTACTGTTTCAAGTTTCAAGAAGCTAGCACAAACCGTGTTTGATTTAGAGTTCGAACTACATTTGTCAATATAGGAGAAAACAGAGTGAAACCTAAAAATTCAAACTGTTACTCCAAAAGAATGCTTCAATCTAGGAGAACTAAATTTTGGCATCCAAGTGGTATTGGTGTACTGATCATTACTTGAAAGTATCATGAAGATTTAATGAAAAAATATATGTTGAGATTTCAGGAGAATCTAGTGTGTTGGAAGTTTGGCAACCCCTTTCAGTATAAGTGTTATTCGCCAGTCCCAGCTTTAGGATACAAGAGGAAACAAACCTTAGAGATAGAACGTAGAACTACTTTATTGTGTCAAGTTTCAAGAAGCTAGCACAAACCGTGTTTGATTTAGAGTTCTAACTGCATCTGTCAATATAGGAGAAAACAGAGTGAAACCTATAATTTCTAACTGTTCCTGCAAACGAATGCTACAACCTAGAAGAACAAAACTTGGGCATCCACGTTTGATTGGTGTACTGATCAATACTTGAAAGAATCATGAAGATTGGATGAAAATATGTATGTTGAGATTTCAGGAGAAGGTAGTTTTTTGGAAGCTTAACAAAGCCTTTCATTGAAAGTGTTATTCGCCAGTCTCTGCTTAAGGCTACATCAAGAGGAAACAAACCTTAGAATTAGAACGTAGAACTACTTTATTGTGTCAAGTTTCAAGAAGCTAGCACAAACCATGTTTGATTTAGAGTTCGAACTGCATCTGTCAATATAGGAGAAAACAGAGTGAAAACTAAAAATTCAAACTGTTACTGCAAACGAATGCTTCAACCTAGGAGAACGAAACTTGAACATCCACGTTTTATTGGTGTACTGCTCATTACTTGAAATTATCATTAAGGTCGGAAAAAAAATATGTTGATATTTCAGGAGACTGTAGTATTTTGGCAGCCTAACAACGCCTTTTATTGAATGTGTCTTTCGTCAGTCTCTGCTTAGGTCTACATCCAGAGGAAACAAAAAATAAAAATAGAATGTAGAACTACTTTACTGTTTCAAGTTTCAAGAAGCTAGCACAAACCGTGTTTGATTTAGAGTTCGAACTACATTTGTCAATATAGGAGAAAACAGAGTGAAACCTAAAAATTCAAACTGTTACTCCAAAAGAATGCTTCAATCTAGGAGAACTAAACTTTGGCATCCAAGTGGGATTGGTGTACTGACCATTACTTGAAAGTATCATGAAGATTGAATGAAAAAATATATGTTGAGATTTCAGGAGACTCTAGTGTGTTGGAAGTTTGGCAACCCCTTTCAGTATAAGTGTTATTCGCCAGTCCCAGCTTTAGGATACAAGAGGAAACAAACCTTAGAGATAGAACGTAGAACTACTTTATTGTGTCAAGTTTCAAGAAGCTAGCACAAACCATGTTTCATTTAGATTTCGAACAGCATCTGTCAATATAGGAGAAAACAGAGTGAATACTAAAAATTCAAACTGTTACTGCAAACGAATGCTTCAACCTAGGAGAACGAAACTTGAACATCCACGTTTTATTGGTGTACTGCTCATTACTTGAAATTATCATGAAGGTCAGAAAAAAAAATATGTTGAAATTTCAGGAGACTGTAGTATTTTCGCAGCCTAACAACGCCTTTCATTGAATGTGTCTTTCGTCTGTCTCTGCATAGGTCTACATCCAGAGGAAACAAAAAATAAAAGTAGAATGTAGAACTACTTTACTGTTTCAAGTTTCAAGAAGCTAGCACAAACCGTGTTTGATTTAGAGTTCGAACTACATTTGTCAATATAGGAGGAAACAGAGTGAAACCTAAAAATTCAACCTGTTACTCCAAAAGAATGCTTCAATCTAGCAGAACTAAACTTTGGCATCCAAGTGGGATTGGTGTACTGATCATTACTTGAAAGTATCATGAAGATTGGATGAAAATATATATGTTGAGATTTCAGGAGACTCTAGTGTGTTGGAAGATTGGCAACCCCTTTCAGTATAAGTGTTATTCGCCAGTCCCAGCTTTAGGATACAAGAGGAAACAAACCTTAGAGATAGAACGTAGAACTACTTTACTGTGTCAAGTTTCAAGAAGCTAGCACAAACCGTGTTTGATTTAGAGTTCTAACTGCATCTGTCAATATAGGAGAAAACAGAGTGAAACCTATAATTTCTAACTGTTCCTGCAAACGAATGCTACAACCTAGAAGAACAAAACTTGGGTATCCACGTTTGATTGGTGTACTGATCAATACTTGAAAGAATCATGAAGATTGGATGAAAAAATATATGTTGAGATTTCAGGAGACGGTAGTTTTTTGGAAGCTTAACAACGCCTTTCATTGAAAGAGTTATTCGCCAGTCTCTGCTTAAGGCTACATCAAGAGGAAACAAACCTTAGAGATAGAACGTAGAACTACTTTATTGTGTCAAGTTTCAAGAAGCTAGCACAAACCATGTTTGATTTAGAGTTTGAACTGCATCTGTCAATATAGGAGAAAACAGAGTGAAAACTAAAAATTCAAACTGTTACTGCAAACGAATGCTTCAACCTAGGAGAACGAAACTTGAACATCCACGTTTTATTGGTGTACTGCTCATTACTTGAAATTATCATGAAGGTCAGAAAAAAAATATGTTGAGATTTCAGGAGACTGTAGTATTTTGGCAGCCTAACAACGCCTTTCATGGAATGTGTCTTTCGTCAGTCTCTGCTTAGGTCTACATGCAGAGGAAACAAAAAATAAAAATAGAATGCAGAACTACTTTACTGTTTCAAGTTTCAAGAAGCTAGCACAAACCGTGTTTGATTTAGAGTTCGAACTACATTTGTCAATATAGGAGAAAACAGAGTGAAACCTAAAAATTCAAACTGTTACTCCAAAAGAATGCTTCAATCTAGGAGAACTAAATTTTGGCATCCAAGTGGTATTGGTGTACTGATCATTACTTGAAAGTATCATGAAGATTGGATGAAAAAATATATGTTGAGATTTCAGGAGAATCTAGTGTGTTGGAAGTTTGGCAACCCCTTTCAGTATAAGTGTTATTCGCCAGTCCCAGCTTTAGGATACAAGAGGAAACAAACCTTAGAGATAGAACGTAGAACTACTTTATTGTGTCAAGTTTCAAGAAGCTAGCACAAACCGTGTTTGATTTAGAGTTCTAACTGCATCTGTCAATATAGGAGAAAACAGAGTGAAACCTATAATTTCTAACTGTTCCTGCAAACGAATGCTACAACCTAGAAGAACAAAACTTGGGCATCCACGTTTGATTGGTGTACTGATCAATACTTGAAAGAATCATGAAGATTGGATGAAAATATGTATGTTGAGATTTCAGGAGAAGGTAGTTTTTTGGAAGCTTAACAAAGCCTTTCATTGAAAGTGTTATTCGCCAGTCTCTGCTTAAGGCTACATCAAGAGGAAACAAACCTTAGAATTAGAACGTAGAACTACTTTATTGTGTCAAGTTTCAAGAAGCTAGCACAAACCATGTTTGATTTAGAGTTCGAACTGCATCTGTCAATATAGGAGAAAACAGAGTGAAAACTAAAAATTCAAACTGTTACTGCAAACGAATGCTTCAAGCTTGGAGAACGAAACTTGAACATCCACGTTTTATTGGTGTACTGCTGATTACATGAAATGATCATGAAGGTCGGAAAAAAAAATATTTTGAGATTTCAGGAGACTGTAGTATTTTGGCAGCCTAACCACGCCTTTCATTGAATGTGTCTTTCGTGAGTCTCTGCTTAGGTCTACATCCAGAGGAAACCAAAAATAAAAATAGAATGTAGAACAACTTTACTGTTTCAAGTTTCAAGAAGCTAGCACAAACCGTGTTTGATTTAGAGTTCGAACTACATTTGTCAATATAGGAGAAAACAGAGTGAAACCTAAAAATTCAAACTGTTACTCCAAAAGAATGCTTCAATCTAGGAGAACTAAACTTTGGCATCCAAGTGGGATTGGTGTACTGATCATTACTTGAAAGTATCATGAAGATTGGATGAAAAAATATATGTTGAGATTTCAGGAGACTCTAGTGTGTTGAAAGTTTGGCAACCCCTTTCATTATAAGTGTTATTCGCCAGTCCCAGCTTTAGGATACAAGAGGAAACAAACCTTAGAGATAGAACGTAGAACTACTTTATTGTGTCAAGTTTCAAGAAGCTAGCACAAACCGTGTTTGATTTAGAGTTCTAACTGCATCTGTCAATATAGGAGAAAACAGAGTGAAACCTATAATTTCTAACTGTTCCTGCAAACGAATGCTACAACCTAGAAGAACAAAACTTGGGCATCCACGTTTGATTGGTGTACTGATCAATACTTGAAAGAATCATGAAGATTGGATGAAAAGATATATGTTGAGATTTCAGGAGACGGTAGTTTTTTGGAAGCTTAACAACGCCTTTCATTGAAAGTGTTATTCGCCAGTCTCTGCTTAAGGCTACATCAAGAGGAAACAAACCTTAGAGATAGAACGTAGAACTACTTTATCGTGTCAAGTTTCAAGAAGCTAGCACAAACCATGTTTGATTTAGAGTTCGAACAGCATCTGTAAATATAGAAGAAAACAGAGTGAAAACTAAAAATTCAAACTGTTACTGCAAACGAATGCTTCAACCTAGGAGAACGAAACTTGAACATCCACGTTTTATTGGTGTACTGCTGATTACATGAAATTATCATGAAGGTCGGAAAAAAATATGTTGAGATTTCAGGAGACTGTGGTATTTTGGCAGCCTAACAACGCCTTTCATTGAATGTGTCTTTCGTGAGTCTCTGCTTAGGTCTACATCCAGAGGAAACAAAAAATAAAAATAGAATGTAGAACTACTTTACTGTTTCAAGTTTCAAGAAGCTAGCACAAACCGTGTTTGATTTAGAGTTCGAACTACATTTGTCAATATAGGAGAAAACAGAGTGAAACCTAAAAATTCGAACTGTTACTCCAAAAGAATGCTTCAATCCAGGAGAACTAAACTTTGGCATCCAAGTGGGATTGGTGTACTGATCATTACTTGAAAGTATCATGAAGATTGGATGAAAAAATATATGTTGACATTTCAGGAGACTCTAGTGTGTTGGAAGTTTGGCAACCCCTTTCAGTATAAGTGTTATTCGCCAGTCCCAGCTTTAGGATACAAGAGGAAACAAACCTTAGAGATAGAACGTAGAACTACTTTATTGTGTCAAGTTTCAAGAAGCTAGCACAAACCGTGTTTGATTTAGAGTTCTAACTGCATCTGTCAATATAGGAGAAAACAGAGTGAAACCTATAATTTCTAACTGTTCGTGCATACGAATGCTACAAACTAGAAGAACAAAACTTGGGCATCCACGTTTGATTGGTGTACTGATCAATACTTGAAAGAATCATGAAGATTGCATGAAAAGATATATGTTGAGATTTCAGGAGACGGTAGTTTTTTGGAAGCTTAACAACGCCTTTCATTGAAAGTGTTATTCGCCAGTGTCTGCTTAAGGCTACATCAAGAGGAAACAAACCTTAGAGATAGAACGTAGAACTACTTTATCGTGTCAAGTTTCAAGAAGCTAGCACAAACCTAGTTTGATTTAGAGTTCGAACTGCATCTGTCAATATAGGAGAAAACAGAGTGAAAACTAAAAATTCAAAATGTTACTGCAAACGAATGCTTCAACCTAGGAGAACGAAACTTGAACATCCACGTTTTATTGGTGTACTGCTCATTACTTGAAATGATCATGAAAGTCGGAAAAAAAATATGTTGAGATTTCAGGAGACTGTGGTATTTTGGCAGCCTAACAAAGCCTTTCATTGAATGTGTCTTTCGTGAGTCTCTGCTTAGGTCTACATCCAGAGGAAACAAAAAATAAAAATAGAATGTAGAACTACTTTACGGTTTCAAGTTTCAAGAAGCTAGCACAAACCGTGTTTGATTTAGAGTTCGAACTACATTTGTCAATATAGGAGAAAACAGAGTGAAACCTATAAATTCAAACTGTTACTCCAAAAGAATGCTTCAATCTAGGAGAACTAAACTTTGGCATCCAAGTGGGATTGGTGTTCTGATCATTACTTGAAAATATCATGAAGATTGGATGAAAAAATATATGTTGAGATTTCAGGAGACTCTAGTGTGTTGGAAGTTTGGCAACCCCTTTCAGTATAAGTGTTATTCGCCAGTCCCAGCTTTAGGATACAAGAGGAAACAAACCTTAGAGATAGAATGTAGAACTACTTTATTGTGTCAAGTTTCAAGAAGCTAGCACAAACCGTGTTTGATTTAGAGTTCTAACTGCATCTGTCAATATAGGAGAAAACAGAGTGCAACCTATAATTTCTAACTGTTCCTGCAAACGAATGCTACAACCTAGAAGAACAAAACTTGGGCATCCACGTTTGATTGGTGTACTGATCAATACTTGAAAGAATCATGAAGATTGGATGAAAAAATATATGGTGAGATTTCAGGAGACGGTAGTTTTTTGGAAGCTTAACAACGCCTTTCATTGAAAGTGTTATTCGCCAGTCTCTGCTTAAGGCTACATCAAGAGGAAACAAACCTTAGAGATAGAACGTAGAACTACTTTATTGTGTCAAGTTTCAAGAAGCTAGCACAAACCATGTTTGATTTAGAGTTTGAACTGCATCTGTCAATATAGGAGAAAACAGAGTGAAAACTAAAAATTCAAACTGTTACTGCAAACGAATGCTTCAAGCTTGGAGAACGAAACTTGAACATCCACGATTTATTGGTGTACTGCTGATTACATGAAATGATCATGAAGGTCGGAAAAAAAAATATTTTGAGATTTCAGGAGAATGTAGTATTTTGGCAGCCTAACCACGCCTTTCATTGAATGTGTCTTTCGTGAGTCTCTGCTTAGGTCTACATCCAGAGGAAACAAAAAATTAAAACAGAATGTAGAACTACTTTACTGTTTCAAGTTTCAAGAAGCTAGCACAAACCGTGTTTGATTTAGAGTTCGAACTCCATTTGTCAATATAGGAGAAAACAGAGTGAAACCTAAAAATTCAAACTGTTACTCCAAAAGAATGCTTCAATCTAGGAGAACTAAACTTTGGCATCCAAGTGGGATTGGTGTACTGATCATTACTTGAAAGTATCATGAAGATTGGATGAAAAAATATATGTTGAGATTTCAGGAGACTCTAGTGTGTTGGAAGTTTGGCAACCCCTTTCAGTATAAGTGTTTTTCGCCAGTCCCAGCTTTAGGATACAAGAGGAAACAAACCTTAGAGATAGAACGTAGAACTACTTTATTGTGTCAAGTTTCAAGAAGCTAGCACAAACCGTGTTTGATTTAGAGTTCTAACTGCATCTGTCAATATAGGAGAAAACAGAGTGAAACCTATAATTTCTAACTGTTCCTGCAAACGAATGCTACAACCTAGAAGAACAAAACTTGGGCATCCACGTTTGATTGGTGTACTGATCAATACTTGAAAGAATCATGAAGATTGGATGAAAAGATATATGTTGAGATTTCAGGAGACGGTAGTTTTTTGGAAGCTTAACAACGCCTTTCATTGAAAGTGTTATTCGCCAGTCTCTGCTTAAGGCTACATCAAGAGGAAACAAACCTTAGAGATAGAACGTAGAACTACTTTATCGTGTCAAGTTTCAAGAAGCTAGCACAAACCATGTTTGATTTAGAGTTTGAACTGCATCTGTCAATATAGGAGAAAACAGAGTGAAAACTAAAAATTCAAACTGTTACTGCAAACGAATGCTTCAAGCTTGGAGAACGAAACTTGAACATCCACGATTTATTGGTGTACTGCTGATTACATGAAATGATCATGAAGGTCGGAAAAAAAAATATTTTGAGATTTCAGGAGAATGTAGTATTTTGGCAGCCTAACCACGCCTTTCATTGAATGTGTCTTTCGTGAGTCTCTGCTTAGGTCTACATCCAGAGGAAACAAAAAATTAAAACAGAATGTAGAACTACTTTACTGTTTCAAGTTTCAAGAAGCTAGCACAAACCGTGTTTGATTTAGAGTTCGAACTACATTTGTCAATATAGGAGAAAACAGAGTGAAACCTAAAAATTCAAACTGTTACTCCAAAAGAATGCTTCAATCTAGGAGAACTAAACTTTGGCATCCAAGTGGGATTGGTGTACTGATCATTACTTGAAAATATCATGAAGATTGGATGAAAAAATATATGTTGAGATTTCAGGAGACTCTAGTGTGTTGGAAGTTTGGCAACCCCTTTCAGTATAAGTGTTAGTCGCCAGTCCCAGCTTTAGGATACAAGAGGAAACAAACCTTAGAGATAGAACGTAGAACTACTTTATTGTGTCAAGTTTCAAGAAGCTAGCACAAACCGTGTTTGATTTAGAGTTCTAACTGCATCTGTCAATATAGGAGAAAACAGAGTGAAACCTATAATTTCTAACTGTTCCTGCAAACGAATGCTACAACCTAGAAGAACAAAACTTGGGCATCCACGTTTGATTGGTGTACTGATCAATACTTGAAAGAATCATGAAGATTGGATGAAAAGATATATGTTGAGATTTCAGGAGACGGTAGTTTTTTGGAAGCTTAACAACGCCTTTCATTGAAAGTGTTATTCGCCAGTCTCTGCTTAAGGCTACATCAAGAGGAAACAAACCTTAGAGATAGAACGTAGAACTACTTTATCGTGTCAAGTTTCAAGAAGCTAGCACAAACCATGTTTGATTTAGAGTTTGAACTGCATCTGTCAATATAGGAGAAAACAGAGTGAAAACTAAAAATTCAAACTGTTACTGCAAACGAATGCTTCAAGCTTGGAGAACGAAACTTGAACATCCACGATTTATTGGTGTACTGCTGATTACATGAAATGATCATGAAGGTCGGAAAAAAAAATATTTTGAGATTTCAGGAGAATGTAGTATTTTGGCAGCCTAACCACGCCTTTCATTGAATGTGTCTTTCGTGAGTCTCTGCTTAGGTCTACATCCAGAGGAAACAAAAAATTAAAACAGAATGTAGAACTACTTTACTGTTTCAAGTTTCAAGAAGCTAGCACAAACCGTGTTTGATTTAGAGTTCGAACTACATTTGTCAATATAGGAGAAAACAGAGTGAAACCTAAAAATTCAAACTGTTACTCCAAAAGAATGCTTCAATCTAGGAGAACTAAACTTTGGCATCCAAGTGGGATTGGTGTACTGATCATTACTTGAAAGTATCATGAAGATTGGATGAAAAAATATATGTTGAGATTTCAGGAGACTCTAGTGTGTTGGAAGTTTGGCAACCCCTTTCAGTATAAGTGTTATTCGCCAGTCCCAGCTTTAGGATACAAGAGGAAACAAACCTTAGAGATAGAACGTAGAACTACTTTATTGTGTCAAGTTTCAAGAAGCTAGCACAAACCGTGTTTGATTTAGAGTTCTAACTGCATCTGTCAATATAGGAGAAAACAGAGTGAAACCTATAATTTCTAACTGTTCCTGCAAACGAATGCTACATCCTAGAAGAACAAAACTTGGGCATCCACGTTTGATTGGTGTACTGATCAATACTTGAAAGAATCATGAAGATTGGATGAAAAGATATATGTTGAGATTTCATGAGACGGTAGTTTTTTGGAAGCTTAACAACGCCTTTCATTGAAAGTGTTATTCGCCAGTCTCTGCTTAAGGCTACATCAAGAGGAAACAAACCTTAGAGATAGAACGTAGAACTACTTTATCGTGTCAAGTTTCAAGAAGCTAGCACAAACCATGTTTGATTTAGAGTTCGAACAGCATCTGTAAATATAGAAGAAAACAGAGTGAAAACTAAAAATTCAAACTGTTACTGCAAACGAATGCTTCAACCTAGGAGAACGAAACTTGAACATCCACGTTTTATTGGTGTACTGCTGATTACATGAAATGATCATGAAGGTCGGAAAAAAAATATGTTGAGATTTCAGGAGACTGTGGTATTTTGGCAGCCTAACAACGCCTTTCTTTGAATGTGTCTTTCGTGAGTCTCTGCTTAGGTCTACATCCAGAGGAAACAAAAAATAAAAATAGAATGTAGAACTACATTACTGTTTCAAGTTTCAAGAAGCTAGCACAAACCGTGTTTGATTTAGAGTTCGAACTACATTTGTCAATATAGGAGAAAACAGAGTGAAACCTAAAAATTCAAACTGTTACTCCAAAAGAATGCTTCAATCTAGGAGAACTAAACTTTGGCATCCAAGTGGGATTGGTGTACTGATCATTACTTGAAAGTATCATGAAGATTGGATGAAAAAATATATGTTGAGATTTCAGGAGACTCTAGTGTGTTGGAAGTTTGGCAACCCCTTTCAGTATAAGTGTTATTCGCCAGTCCCAGCTTTAGGATACAAGAGGAAACAAACCTTAGAGATAGAACGTAGAACTACTTTATTGTGTCAAGTTTCAAGAAGCTAGCACAAACCGTATTTGATTTAGAGTTCTAACTGCATCTGTCAATATAGGAGAAAACAGAGTGAAACCTAAAATTTCTAACTGTTCCTGCAAACGAATGCTACAACCTAGAAGAACAAAACTTGGGCATTTACGTTTGATTGGTGTACTGATCAATACTTGAAAGAATCATGAAGATTGGATGAAAAGATATATGTTGAGATTTCATTAGACGGTAGTTTTTTGGAAGCTTAACAACGCCTTTCATTGAAAGTGTTATTCGCCAGTCTCTGCTTAAGGCTACATCAAGAGGAAACAAACCTTAGAGATAGAACGTAGAACTACTTTATCGTGTCAAGTTTCAAGAAGCTAGCACAAACCATGTTTGATTTAGAGTTCGAACTGCATCTGTCAATATAGGAGAAAACAGAGTGAAAACTAAAAATTCAAACTGTTACTGCAAACGAATGCTTCAACCTAGGAGAACGAAACTTGAACCTCCTCGTTTTATTGGTGTACTGCTCATTACTTGAAATGATCATGAAGGTCGGAAAAAAAATATGTTGAGATTTCAGGAGACTGTGGTATTTTGGCAGCCTAACAAAGCCTTTCATTGAATGTGTCTTTCGTGAGTCTCTGCTTAGGTCTACATCCAGAGGAAAAAAAAAATAAAAATAGAATGTAGAACTACTTTACGATTTCAAGTTTCAAGAAGCTAGCACAAACCGTGTTTGATTTAGAGTTCGAACTACATTTGTCAATATAGGAGAAAACAGAGTGAAACCTAAAAATTCAAACTGTTACTCCAAAAGAATGCTTCAATCTAGGAGAACTAAACTTTGGCATCCAAGTGGGATTGGTGTACTGATCATTACTTGAAAGTATCATGAAGATTGGATGAAAAAATATATGTTGAGATTTCAGGAGACTCTAGTGTGTTGGAAGTTTGGCAACCCCTTTCAGTATAAGTGTTATTCGCCAGTCCCAGCTTTAGGATACAAGAGGAAACAAACCTTAGAGATAGAACGTAGAACTACTTTATTGTGTCAAGTTTCAAGAAGCTAGCACAAACCGTATTTGATTTAGAGTTCTAACTGCATCTGTCAATATAGGAGAAAACAGAGTGAAACCTAAAATTTCTAACTGTTCCTGCAAACGAATGCTACAACCTAGAAGAACAAAACTTGGGCATTTACGTTTGATTGGTGTACTGATCAATACTTGAAAGAATCATGAAGATTGGATGAAAAGATATATGTTGAGATTTCATTAGACGGTAGTTTTTTGGAAGCTTAACAACGCCTTTCATTGAAAGTGTTATTCGCCAGTCTCTGCTTAAGGCTACATCAAGAGGAAACAAACCTTAGAGATAGAACGTAGAACTACTTTATCGTGTCAAGTTTCAAGAAGCTAGCACAAACCATGTTTGATTTAGAGTTCGAACTGCATCTGTCAATATAGGAGAAAACAGAGTGAAAACTAAAAATTCAAACTGTTACTGCAAACGAATGCTTCAACCTAGGAGAACGAAACTTGAACCTCCTCGTTTTATTGGTGTACTGCTCATTACTTGAAATGATCATGAAGGTCGGAAAAAAATATGTTGAGATTTCAGGAGACTGTGGTATTTTGGCAGCCTAACAAAGCCTTTCATTGAATGTGTCTTTCGTGAGTCTCTGCTTAGGTCTACATCCAGAGGAAAAAAAAAATAAAAATAGAATGTAGAACTACTTTACGATTTCAAGTTTCAAGAAGCTAGCACAAACCGTGTTTGATTTAGAGTTCGAACTACATTTGTCAATATAGGAGAAAACAGAGTGAAACCTAAAAATTCAAACTGTTACTCCAAAAGAATGCTTCAATCTAGGAGAACTAAACTTTGGCATCCAAGTGGGATTGGTGTTCTGATCATTACTTGAAAGTATCATGAAGATTGGATGAAAAAATATATGTTGAGATTTCAGGAGACTCTAGTGTGTTGGAAGTTTGGCAACCCCTTTCAGTATAAGTGTTATTCGCCAGTCCCAGCTTTAGGATACAAGAGGAAACAAACCTTAGAGATAGAACGTAGAACTACTTTATTGTGTCAAGTTTCAAGAAGCTAGCACAAACCGTATTTGATTTAGAGTTCTAACTGCATCTGTCAATATAGGAGAAAACAGAGTGAAACCTATAATTTCTACCTGTTCCTGCAAACGAATGCTACAACCTAGAAGAACAAAACTTGGGCATCCACGTTTGATTGGTGTACTGATCAATACTTGAAAGAATCATGAAGATTGGATGAAAAGATATATGTTGAGATTTCAGGAGACGGTAGTTTTTTGGAAGCTTAACAACGCCTTTCATTGAAAGTGTTATTCGCCAGTCTCTGCTTAAGGCTACATCAAGAGGAAACAAACCTTAGAGATAGAACGTAGAACTACTTTATCGTGTCAAGTTTCAAGAAGCTAGCACAAACCATGTTTGATTTAGAGTTTGAACTGCATCTGTCAATATAGGAGAAAACAGAGTGAAAACTAAAAATTCAAACTGTTACTGCAAACGAATGCTTCAAGCTTGGAGAACGAAACTTGAACATCCACGATTTATTGGTGTACTGCTGATTACATGAAATGATCATGAAGGTCGGAAAAAAAATATTTTGAGATTTCAGGAGAATGTAGTATTTTGGCAGCCTAACCACGCCTTTCATTGAATGTGTCTTTCGTGAGTCTCTGCTTAGGTCTACATCCAGAGGAAACAAAAAATTAAAACAGAATGTAGAACTACTTTACTGTTTCAAGTTTCAAGAAGCTAGCACAAACCGTGTTTGATTTAGAGTTCGAACTACATTTGTCAATATAGGAGAAAACAGAGTGAAACCTAAAAATTCAAACTGTTACTCCAAAAGAATGCTTCAATCTAGGAGAACTAAACTTTGGCATCCAAGTGGGATTGGTGTACTGATCATTACTTGAAAATATCATGAAGATTGGATGAAAAAATATATGTTGAGATTTCAGGAGACTCTAGTGTGTTGGAAGTTTGGCAACCCCTTTCAGTATAAGTGTTAGTCGCCAGTCCCAGCTTTAGGATACAAGAGGAAACAAACCTTAGAGATAGAACGTAGAACTACTTTATTGTGTCAAGTTTCAAGAAGCTAGCACAAACCGTGTTTGATTTAGAGTTCTAACTGCATCTGTCAATATAGGAGAAAACAGAGTGAAACCTATAATTTCTAACTGTTCCTGCAAACGAATGCTACAACCTAGAAGAACAAAACTTGGGCATCCACGTTTGATTGGTGTACTGATCAATACTTGAAAGAATCATGAAGATTGGATGAAAAGATATATGTTGAGATTTCAGGAGACGGTAGTTTTTTGGAAGCTTAACAACGCCTTTCATTGAAAGTGTTATTCGCCAGTCTCTGCTTAAGGCTACATCAAGAGGAAACAAACCTTAGAGATAGAACGTAGAACTACTTTATCGTGTCAAGTTTCAAGAAGCTAGCACAAACCATGTTTGATTTAGAGTTTGAACTGCATCTGTCAATATAGGAGAAAACAGAGTGAAAACTAAAAATTCAAACTGTTACTGCAAACGAATGCTTCAAGCTTGGAGAACGAAACTTGAACATCCACGATTTATTGGTGTACTGCTGATTACATGAAATGATCATGAAGGTCGGAAAAAAAAATATTTTGAGATTTCAGGAGAATGTAGTATTTTGGCAGCCTAACCACGCCTTTCATTGAATGTGTCTTTCGTGAGTCTCTGCTTAGGTCTACATCCAGAGGAAACAAAAAATTAAAACAGAATGTAGAACTACTTTACTGTTTCAAGTTTCAAGAAGCTAGCACAAACCGTGTTTGATTTAGAGTTCGAACTACATTTGTCAATATAGGAGAAAACAGAGTGAAACCTAAAAATTCAAACTGTTACTCCAAAAGAATGCTTCAATCTAGGAGAACTAAACTTTGGCATCCAAGTGGGATTGGTGTACTGATCATTACTTGAAAGTATCATGAAGATTGGATGAAAAAATATATGTTGAGATTTCAGGAGACTCTAGTGTGTTGGAAGTTTGGCAACCCCTTTCAGTATAAGTGTTATTCGCCAGTCCCAGCTTTAGGATACAAGAGGAAACAAACCTTAGAGATAGAACGTAGAACTACTTTATTGTGTCAAGTTTCAAGAAGCTAGCACAAACCGTGTTTGATTTAGAGTTCTAACTGCATCTGTCAATATAGGAGAAAACAGAGTGAAACCTATAATTTCTAACTGTTCCTGCAAACGAATGCTACATCCTAGAAGAACAAAACTTGGGCATCCACGTTTGATTGGTGTACTGATCAATACTTGAAAGAATCATGAAGATTGGATGAAAAGATATATGTTGAGATTTCATGAGACGGTAGTTTTTTGGAAGCTTAACAACGCCTTTCATTGAAAGTGTTATTCGCCAGTCTCTGCTTAAGGCTACATCAAGAGGAAACAAACCTTAGAGATAGAACGTAGAACTACTTTATCGTGTCAAGTTTCAAGAAGCTAGCACAAACCATGTTTGATTTAGAGTTCGAACAGCATCTGTAAATATAGAAGAAAACAGAGTGAAAACTAAAAATTCAAACTGTTACTGCAAACGAATGCTTCAACCTAGGAGAACGAAACTTGAACATCCACGTTTTATTGGTGTACTGCTGATTACATGAAATGATCATGAAGGTCGGAAAAAAAATATGTTGAGATTTCAGGAGACTGTGGTATTTTGGCAGCCTAACAACGCCTTTCTTTGAATGTGTCTTTCGTGAGTCTCTGCTTAGGTCTACATCCAGAGGAAACAAAAAATAAAAATAGAATGTAGAACTACATTACTGTTTCAAGTTTCAAGAAGCTAGCACAAACCGTGTTTGATTTAGAGTTCGAACTACATTTGTCAATATAGGAGAAAACAGAGTGAAACCTAAAAATTCAAACTGTTACTCCAAAAGAATGCTTCAATCTAGGAGAACTAAACTTTGGCATCCAAGTGGGATTGGTGTACTGATCATTACTTGAAAGTATCATGAAGATTGGATGAAAAAATATATGTTGAGATTTCAGGAGACTCTAGTGTGTTGGAAGTTTGGCAACCCCTTTCAGTATAAGTGTTATTCGCCAGTCCCAGCTTTAGGATACAAGAGGAAACAAACCTTAGAGATAGAACGTAGAACTACTTTATTGTGTCAAGTTTCAAGAAGCTAGCACAAACCGTATTTGATTTAGAGTTCTAACTGCATCTGTCAATATAGGAGAAAACAGAGTGAAACCTAAAATTTCTAACTGTTCCTGCAAACGAATGCTACAACCTAGAAGAACAAAACTTGGGCATTTACGTTTGATTGGTGTACTGATCAATACTTGAAAGAATCATGAAGATTGGATGAAAAGATATATGTTGAGATTTCATTAGACGGTAGTTTTTTGGAAGCTTAACAACGCCTTTCATTGAAAGTGTTATTCGCCAGTCTCTGCTTAAGGCTACATCAAGAGGAAACAAACCTTAGAGATAGAACGTAGAACTACTTTATCGTGTCAAGTTTCAAGAAGCTAGCACAAACCATGTTTGATTTAGAGTTCGAACTGCATCTATCAATATAGGAGAAAACAGAGTGAAAACTAAAAATTCAAACTGTTACTGCAAACGAATGCTTCAACCTAGGAGAACGAAACTTGAACCTCCTCGTTTTATTGGTGTACTGCTCATTACTTGAAATGATCATGAAGGTCGGAAAAAAAATATGTTGAGATTTCAGGAGACTGTGGTATTTTGGCAGCCTAACAAAGCCTTTCATTGAATGTGTCTTTCGTGAGTCTCTGCTTAGGTCTACATCCAGAGGAAAAAAAAAATAAAAATAGAATGTAGAACTACTTTACGATTTCAAGTTTCAAGAAGCTAGCACAAACCGTGTTTGATTTAGAGTTCGAACTACATTTGTCAATATAGGAGAAAACAGAGTGAAACCTAAAAATTCAAACTGTTACTCCAAAAGAATGCTTCAATCTAGGAGAACTAAACTTTGGCATCCAAGTGGGATTGGTGTTCTGATCATTACTTGAAAGTATCATGAAGATTGGATGAAAAAATATATGTTGAGATTTCAGGAGACTCTAGTGTGTTGGAAGTTTGGCAACCCCTTTCAGTATAAGTGTTATTCGCCAGTCCCAGCTTTAGGATACAAGAGGAAACAAACCTTAGAGATAGAACGTAGAACTACTTTATTGTGTCAAGTTTCAAGAAGCTAGCACAAACCGTATTTGATTTAGAGTTCTAACTGCATCTGTCAATATAGGAGAAAACAGAGTGAAACCTATAATTTCTACCTGTTCCTGCAAACGAATGCTACAACCTAGAAGAACAAAACTTGGGCATCCACGTTTGATTGGTGTACTGATCAATACTTGAAAGAATCATGAAGATTGGATGAAAAGATATATGTTGAGATTTCAGGAGACGGTAGTTTTTTGGAAGCTTAACAACGCCTTTCATTGAAAGTGTTATTCGCCAGTTTCTGCTTAAGGCTACATCAAGAGGAAACAAACCTTAGAGATAGAACGTAGAACTACTTTATTGTGTCAAGTTTCAAGAAGCTAGCACAAACCATGTTTGATTTAGAGTTCGAACAGCATCTGTAAATATAGAAGAAAACAGAGTGAAAACTAAAAATTCAAACTGTTACTGCAAACGAATGCTTCAACCAAGGAGAACGAAACTTGAACATCCACGTTTTATTGGTGTACTGCTGATTACATGAAATTATCATGAAGGTCGGAAAAAAAATATGTTGAGATTTCAGGAGACTGTGGTATTTTGGCAGTCTAACAACGCCTTTCATTGAATGTGTCTTTCGTGAGTCTCTGCTTAGGTCTACATTCAGAGGAAACAAAAAATAAAAATAGAATGTAGAACTACTTTACTGTTTCAAGTTTCAAGAAGCTAGCACAAACCGTGTTTGATTTAGAGTTTGAACTACATTTGTCAATATAGGAGAAAACAGAGTGAAACCTAAAAATTCAAACTGTTACTCCAAAAGAATGCTTCAATCTAGGAGAACTAAACTTTGGCATCCAAGTAGGATTGGTGTTCTGATCATTACTTGAAAGTATCATGAAGATTGGATGAAAAAATATATGTTGAGATTTCAGGAGACTCTAGTGTGTTGGAAGTTTGGCAACCCCTTTCAGTATAAGTGTTATTCGCCAGTCCCAGCTTTAGGATACAAGAGGAAACAAACCTTAGAGATAGAACGTAGAACTACTTTATTGTGTCAAGTTTCAAGAAGCTAGCACAAACCGTATTTGATTTAGAGTTCTAACTGCATCTGTCAATACTGGAGAAAACAGAGTGAAACCTATAATTTCTACCTGTTCCTGCAAACGAATGCTACAACCTAGAAGAACAAACTTGGGCATCCACGTTTGATTGGTGTACTGATCAATACTTGAAAGAATCATGAAGATTGGATGAAAAGATATATGTTGAGATTTCAGGAGACGGTAGTTTTTTGGAAGCTTAACAACGCCTTTCATTGAAAGTGTTATTCGCCAGTTTCTGCTTAAGGCTACATCAAGAGGAAACAAACCTTAGATATAGAACGTAGAACTACTTTATTGTGTCAAGTTTCAAGAAGCTAGCACAAACCATGTTTGATTTAGAGTTCGAACAGCATCTGTAAATATAGAAGAAAACAGAGTGAAAACTAAAAATTCAAACTGTTACTGCAAACGAATGCTTCAACCAAGGAGAACGAAACTTGAACATCCACGTTTTATTGGTGTACTGCTGATTACATGAAATTATCATGAAGGTCGGAAAAAAATATGTTGAGATTTCAGGAGACTGTGGTATTTTGGCAGCCTAACAACGCCTTTCATTGAATGTGTCTTTCGTGAGTCTCTGCTTAGGTCTACATCCAGAGGAAACAAAAAATAAAAATAGAATGTAGAACTACTTTACTGTTTCAAGTTTCAAGAAGCTAGCACAAACCGTGTTTGATTTAGAGTTCGAACTACATTTGTCAATATAGGAGAAAACAGAGTGAAACCTAAAAATTCGAACTGTTACTCCAAAAGAATGCTTCAATCCAGGAGAACTAAACTTTGGCATCCAAGTGGGATTGGTGTACTGATCATTACTTGAAAGTATCATGAAGATTGGATGAAAAAATATATGTTGACATTTCAGGAGACTCTAGTGTGTTGGAAGTTTGGCAACCCCTTTCAGTATAAGTGTTATTCGCCAGTCCCAGCTTTAGGATACAAGAGGAAACAAACCTTAGAGATAGAACGTAGAACTACTTTATTGTGTCAAGTTTCAAGAAGCTAGCACAAACCGTGTTTGATTTAGAGTTCTAATGCATCTGTCAATATAGGAGAAAACAGAGTGAAACCTATAATTTCTAACTGTTCGTGCATACGAATGCTACAAACTAGAAGAACAAAACTTGGGCATCCACGTTTGATTGGTGTACTGATCAATACTTGAAAGAATCATGAAGATTGCATGAAAAGATATATGTTGAGATTTCAGGAGACGGTAGTTTTTTGGAAGCTTAACAACGCCTTTCATTGAAAGTGTTATTCGCCAGTGTCTGCTTAAGGCTACATCAAGAGGAAACAAACCTTAGAGATAGAACGTAGAACTACTTTATTGTGTCAAGGTTCAAGAAGCTAGCACAAACCATGTTTGATTTAGAATTCGAACTGCATCTGTCAATATAGGAGAAAACAGAGTGAAAACTAAAAATTCAAAATGTTACTGCAAACGAATGCTTCAACCTAGGAGAACGAAACTTGAACATCCACGTTTTATTGGTGTACTGCTCATTACTTGAAATTATCATGAAGGTCGGAAAAAAAATATGTTGAGATTTCAGGAGACTGTGGTATTTTGGCAGCCTAACAAAGCCTTTCATTGAATGTGTCTTTCGTGAGTCTCTGCTTAGGTCTACATCCAGAGGAAACAAAAAATAAAAATAGAATGTAGAACTACTTTACGGTTTCAAGTTTCAAGAAGCTAGCACAAACCGTGTTTGATTTAGAGTTCGAACTACATTTGTCAATATAGGAGAAAACAGAGTGAAACCTATAAATTCAAACTGTTACTCCAAAAGAATGCTTCAATCTAGGAGAACTAAACTTTGGCATCCAAGTGGGATTGGTGTTCTGATCATTACTTGAAAATATCATGAAGATTGGATGAAAAAATATATGTTGAGATTTCAGGAGACTCTAGTGTGTTGGAAGTTTGGCAACCCCTTTCAGTATAAGTGTTATTCGCCAGTCCCAGCTTTAGGATACAAGAGGAAACAAACCTTAGAGATAGAATGTAGAACTACTTTATTGTGTCAAGTTTCAAGAAGCTAGCACAAACCGTGTTTGATTTAGAGTTCTAACTGCATCTGTCAATATAGGAGAAAACAGAGTGCAACCTATAATTTCTAACTGTTCCTGCAAACGAATGCTACAACCTAGAAGAACAAAACTTGGGCATCCACGTTTGATTGGTGTACTGATCAATACTTGAAAGAATCATGAAGATTGGATGAAAAAATATATGGTGAGATTTCAGGAGACGGTAGTTTTTTGGAAGCTTAACAACGCCTTTCATTGAAAGTGTTATTCGCCAGTCTCTGCTTAAGGCTACATCAAGAGGAAACAAACCTTAGAGATAGAACGTAGAACTACTTTATTGTGTCAAGTTTCAAGAAGCTAGCACAAACCATGTTTGATTTAGAGTTTGAACTGCATCTGTCAATATAGGAGAAAACAGAGTGAAAACTAAAAATTCAAACTGTTACTGCAAACGAATGCTTCAAGCTTGGAGAACGAAACTTGAACATCCACGATTTATTGGTGTACTGCTGATTACATGAAATGATCATGAAGGTCGGAAAAAAAAATATTTTGAGATTTCAGGAGAATGTAGTATTTTGGCAGCCTAACCACGCCTTTCATTGAATGTGTCTTTCGTGAGTCTCTGCTTAGGTCTACATCCAGAGGAAACAAAAAATTAAAACAGAATGTAGAACTACTTTACTGTTTCAAGTTTCAAGAAGCTAGCACAAACCGTGTTTGATTTAGAGTTCGAACTACATTTGTCAATATAGGAGAAAACAGAGTGAAACCTAAAAATTCAAACTGTTACTCCAAAAGAATGCTTCAATCTAGGAGAACTAAACTTTGGCATCCAAGTGGGATTGGTGTACTGATCATTACTTGAAAGTATCATGAAGATTGGATGAAAAAATATATGTTGAGATTTCAGGAGACTCTAGTGTGTTGGAAGTTTGGCAACCCCTTTCAGTATAAGTGTTATTCGCCAGTCCCAGCTTTAGGATACAAGAGGAAACAAACCTTAGAGATAGAACGTAGAACTACTTTATTGTGTCAAGTTTCAAGAAGCTAGCACAAACCGTGTTTGATTTAGAGTTCTAACTGCATCTGTCAATATAGGAGAAAACAGAGTGAAACCTATAATTTCTAACTGTTCCTGCAAACGAATGCTACAACCTAGAAGAACAAAACTTGGGCATCCACGTTTGATTGGTGTACTGATCAATACTTGAAAGAATCATGAAGATTGGATGAAAAGATATATGTTGAGATTTCAGGAGACGGTAGTTTTTTGGAAGCTTAACAACGCCTTTCATTGAAAGTGTTATTCGCCAGTCTCTGCTTAAGGCTACATCAAGAGGAAACAAACCTTAGAGATAGAACGTAGAACTACTTTATCGTGTCAAGTTTCAAGAAGCTAGCACAAACCATGTTTGATTTAGAGTTTGAACTGCATCTGTCAATATAGGAGAAAACAGAGTGAAAACTAAAAATTCAAACTGTTACTGCAAACGAATGCTTCAAGCTTGGAGAACGAAACTTGAACATCCACGATTTATTGGTGTACTGCTGATTACATGAAATGATCATGAAGGTCGGAAAAAAAAATATTTTGAGATTTCAGGAGAATGTAGTATTTTGGCAGCCTAACCACGCCTTTCATTGAATGTGTCTTTCGTGAGTCTCTGCTTAGGTCTACATCCAGAGGAAACAAAAAAATTAAAACAGAATGTAGAACTACTTTACTGTTTCAAGTTTCAAGAAGCTAGCACAAACCGTGTTTGATTTAGAGTTCGAACTCCATTTGTCAATATAGGAGAAAACAGAGTGAAACCTAAAAATTCAAACTGTTACTCCAAAAGAATGCTTCAATCTAGGAGAACTAAACTTTGGCATCCAAGTGGGATTGGTGTACTGATCATTACTTGAAAGTATCATGAAGATTGGATGAAAAAATATATGTTGAGATTTCAGGAGACTCTAGTGTGTTGGAAGTTTGGCAACCCCTTTCAGTATAAGTGTTATTCGCCAGTCCCAGCTTTAGGATACAAGAGGAAACAAACCTTAGAGATAGAACGTAGAACTACTTTATTGTGTCAAGTTTCAAGAAGCTAGCACAAACCGTGTTTGATTTAGAGTTCTAACTGCATCTGTCAATATAGGAGAAAACAGAGTGAAACCTATAATTTCTAACTGTTCCTGCAAACGAATGCTACATCCTAGAAGAACAAAACTTGGGCATCCACGTTTGATTGGTGTACTGATCAATACTTGAAAGAATCATGAAGATTGGATGAAAAGATATATGTTGAGATTTCATGAGACGGTAGTTTTTTGGAAGCTTAACAACACCTTTCATTGAAAGTGTTATTCGCCAGTCTCTGCTTAAGGCTACATCAAGAGGAAACAAACCTTAGAGATAGAACGTAGAACTACTTTATCGTGTCAAGTTTCAAGAAGCTAGCACAAACCATGTTTGATTTAGAGTTCGAACAGCATCTGTAAATATAGAAGAAAACAGAGTGAAAACTAAAAATTCAAACTGTTACTGCAAACGAATGCTTCAACCTAGGAGAACGAAACTTGAACATCCACGTTTTATTGGTGTACTGCTGATTACATGAAATTATCATGAAGGTCGGAAAAAAAATATGTTGAGATTTCAGGAGACTGTGGTATTTTGGCAGCCTAACAACGCCTTTCTTTGAATGTGTCTTTCGTGAGTCTCTGCTTAGGTCTACATCCAGAGGAAACAAAAAATAAAAATAGAATGTAGAACTACATTACTGTTTCAAGTTTCAAGAAGCTAGCACAAACCGTGTTTGATTTAGAGTTCGAACTACATTTGTCAATATAGGAGAAAACAGAGTGAAACCTAAAAATTCAAACTGTTACTCCAAAAGAATGCTTCAATCTAGGAGAACTAAACTTTGGCATCCAAGTGGGATTGGTGTACTGATCATTACTTGAAAGTATCATGAAGATTGGATGAAAAAATATATGTTGAGATTTCAGGAGACTCTAGTGTGTTGGAAGTTTGGCAACCCCTTTCAGTATAAGTGTTATTCGCCAGTCCCAGCTTTAGGATACAAGAGGAAACAAACCTTAGAGATAGAACGTAGAACTACTTTATTGTGTCAAGTTTCAAGAAGCTAGCACAAACCGTATTTGATTTAGAGTTCTAACTGCATCTGTCAATATAGGAGAAAACAGAGTGAAACCTAAAATTTCTAACTGTTCATGCAAACGAATGCTACAAACTAGAAGAACAAAACTTGGGCATCCACGTTTGATTGGTGTACTGATCAATACTTGAAAGAATCATGAAGATTGGATGAAAAGATATATGTTGAGATTTCATTAGACGGTAGTTTTTTGGAAGCTTAACAACGCCTTTCATTGAAAGTGTTATTCGCCAGTGTCTGCTTAAGGCTACATCAAGAGGAAACAAACCTTAGAGATAGAACGTAGAACTACTTTATCGTGTCAAGTTTCAAGAAGCTAGCACAAACCATGTTTGATTTAGAGTTCGAACTGCATCTGTCAATATAGGAGAAAACAGAGTGAAAACTAAAAATTCAAACTGTTACTGCAAACGAATGCTTCAACCTAGGAGAACGAAACTTGAACATCCATGTTTTATTGGTGTTCTGCTCATTACTTGAAATGATCATGAAGGTTGGAAAAAAAATATGTTGAGATTCAGGAGACTGTAGTATTTTGGCAGCCTAACAACGCCTTTCATTGAATGTGTCTTTCGTGAGTCTCTGCTTAGGTCTACATCCAGAGGAAACAAAAAATATAAATAGAATGTAGAACTACTTTACTGTTTCAAGTTTCAAGAAGCTAGCACAAACCGTGTTTGATTTAGAGTTCGAACTACATTTGTCAATATAGGAGAAAACAGAGTGAAACCTAAAAATTCAAACTGTTACTCCAAAAGAATGCTTCAATCTCGGAGAACTAAACTTTGGCATCCTAGTGGGATTGGTGTACTGATCATTACTTGAAAGTATCATGAAGATTGGATGAAAAAATATATGTTGAGATTTCAGGAGACTCTAGTGTGTTGGAAGTTTCGCAACCCCTTTCAGTATAAGTGTTATTCGCCAGTCTCAGCTTTAGGATATAAGAGGAAACAAACCTTAGAGATAGAACGTCGAACTACTTTATTGTGTCAAGTTTCAAGAAGCTAGCACAAACCGTGTTTGATTTAGAGTTCTAACTGCATCTGTCAATATAGGAGAAAACAGAGTGCAACCTATAATTTCTAACTGTTCCTGCAAACGAATGCTACAACCTAGAAGAACAAAACTTGGGCATCCACGTTTGATTGGTGTACTGATCAATACTTGAAAGAATCATGAAGATTGGATGAAAAAATATATGTTGAGATTTCAGGAGACGGTAGTTTTTTGGAAGCTTAACAACGCCTCTCATTGAAAGTGTTATTCGCCAGTCTCTGCTTAAGGCTACATCAAGAGGAAACAAACCTTAGAGATAGAACGTAGAACTACTTTATTGTGTCAAGATTCAAGAAGCTAGCACAAACCATGTTTGATTTAGAGTTCGAACTGCATCTGTCAATATAGGAGAAAACAGAGTGAAAACTAAAAATTCAAACTGTTACTGCAAATGAATGCTTCAACCTAGGAGAACGAAACTTGAACATCCACGTTTTATTGGTGTACTGCTCATTACTTGAAATTATCATAAAGGTCTGAAAAAAAAACATGTTGAGATTTCAGGAGACTGTAGTATTTTGGCAGCCTAACAACGCCTTTCATTGAATGTGTCTTTCGTGAGTCTCTGCTTAGGTCTACATCCAGAGGAAACAAAAAATAAAAATAGAATGTAGAACTACCTTACTGTTTCAAGTTTCAAGAAGCTAGCACAAACCGTGTTTGATTTAGAGTTCGAACTCCATTTGTCAATATAGGAGAAAACAGAGTGAAACCTAAAAATTCAAACTGTTACTCCAAAGTAATGCTTCAATCTAGGAGAACTAAACTTTGGCATCCAAGTGGGATTGGTGTACTGATCATTACTTGAAAGTATCATGAAGATTGGATGAAAAAATATATGTTGAGATTTCAGGAGACTCTAGTGTGTTGGAAGTTTGGCAACCCCTTTCAGTATAAGTGTTATTCGCCAGTCCCAGCTTTAGGATACAAGAGGAAACAAACCTTAGAGATAGAACGTAGAACTACTTTATTGTGTCAAGTTTCAAGAAGCTAGCACAAACCATGTTTGATTTAGAGTTCTAACTGCATCTGTCAATATAGGAGAAAACAGAGTGAAACTTATAATTTCTAACTGTTCCTGCAAACGAATGCTACAAACTAGAAGAACAAAACTTGGGCATCCACGTTTGATTGGTGTACTGATCAATACTTGAAAGAATCATGAAGATTGCATGAAAAGATATATGTTGAGATTTCAGGAGAGGGTAGTTTTTTGGAAGCTTAACAACGCCTTTCATTGAAAGTGTTATTCGCCAGTGTCTGCTTAAGGCTACATCAAGAGGAAACAAACCTTAGAGATAGAACGTAGAACTACTTTATCGTGTCAAGTTTCAAGAAGCTAGCACAAACCATGTTTGATTTAGAGTTCGAACTGCATCTGTCAATATAGGAGAAAACAGAGTGAAAACTAAAAATTCAAACTGTTACTGCAAACGAATGCTTCAACCTAGGAGAACGAAACTTGAACATCCACGTTTCATTGGTGTACTGCTCATTACTTGAAATGAACATGAAGGTCGGAAAAAAAATATGTTGAGATTTCAGGAGACTGTGGTATTTTGGCAGCCTAACAACGCCTTTCATTGAATGTGTCTTTCGTGAGTCTCTGCTTAGGTCTACATCCAGAGGAAACAAAAAATAAAAATAGAATGTAGAACTACTTTACTGTTTCAAGTTTCAAGAAGCTAGCACAAACCGTGTTTGATTTAGAGTTCGAACTACATTTGTCAATATAGGAGAAAACAGAGTGAAACCTAAAAATTCAAACTGTTACTCCAAAAGAATGCTTCAATCTAGGAGAACTAAACTTTGGCATCCAAGTGGGATTGGTGTACTGATCATTACTTGAAAGTATCATAAAGATTGGATGAAAAAATATATGTTGAGATTTCAGGAGACTCTAGTGTGTTGGAAGTTTGGCAACCCCTTTCAGTATAAGTGTTATTCGCCAGTCCCAGCTTTAGGATACAAGAGGAAACAAACCTTAGAGATAGAACGTAGAACTACTTTATTGTGTCAAGTTTCAAGAAGCTAGCACAAACCGTGTTTGATTTAGAGTTCTAACTGCATCTGTCAATATAGGAGAAAACAGAGTGAAACCTATAATTTCTAAGTGTTCCTGCAAACGAATGCTACAACCTAGAAGAACAAAACTTGTGCATCCACGTTTGATTGGTGTACTGATCAATACTTGAAAGAATCATGAAGATTGGATGAAAAAATATATGTTGAGATTTAAGGAGACCGTAGTTTTTGGGAAGCTTAACAACGCCTTTCATTGAAAGTGTTATTCGCCAGTCTCTGCTTAAGGCTACATCAAGAGGAAACAAACCTTAGAGATAGAACGTAGAACTACTTTATCGTGTCAAGTTTCAAGAAGCTAGCACAAACCATGTTTGATTTAGAGTTCGAACTGCATCTGTCAATATAGGAGAAAACAGAGTGAAAACTAAAAATTCAAACTGTTACTGCAAACGAATGCTTCAAGCTAGGAGAACGAAACTTGAACATCCACGTTTTATTGTTGTACTGCTCATTACATGAAATTATCATGAAGGTCGGAAAAAAAAATATGTTGAGATTTCAGGAGACTGTAGTATTTTGGCAGCCTAACAACGCCTTTCATTGAATGTGTCTTTCGTCAGTCTCTGCTTAGGTCTACATCCAGAGGAAACAAAAAATAAAAATAGAATGTAGAACTACTTTACTCTTTCAAGTTTCAAGAAGCTAGCACAAACCGTGTTTGATTTAGAGTTCGAACTACATTTGTCAATATACGAGAAAACAGAGTGAAACCTAAAAATTCAAACTGTTACTCCAAAAGAATGCTTCAATCTAGGAGAACTAAACTTTGGCATCCAAGTGGGATTGGTGTACTGATCATTACTTGAAAGTATCATGAAGATTGGATGAAAAAATATATGTTGAAATTTCAGGAGACTCTAGTGTGTTGGAAGTTTGGCAACCCCTTTCAGTATAAGTGTTATTCTCAGGTCCCAGCTTTAGGATACAAAAGGAAACAAACCTTAGAGATAGAACGTAGAACTACTTTACTGTGTCAAGTTTCAAGAAGCTAGCACAAACCGTGTTTGATTTAGAGTTCTAACTGCATCTGTCAATATAGGAGAAAACAGAGTGAAAAATAAATATTCAAACTGTTACTCCAAAAGAATGCTTCAATCTAGGACAACTAAACTTTGGCATCCAATTGGGATTGGTGTACTGATCATTACTTGAAAGTATCATGAAGATTGGATGAAAAAATATATGTTGAGATTTCAGGAGACTCTAGTGTGTTGGAAGTTTGGCAACCCCTTTCAGTATAAGTGTTATTCGCCAGTCCCAGCTTTAGTATACAAGAGGAAACAAACCTTAGAGATAGAACGCAGAACTACTTTATTGTGTCAAGTTTCAAGAAGCTAGCACAAACCGCGTTTGATTTAGAGTTCTAACTGCATCTGTCAATATAGGAGAAAACAGAGTGAAACCTATAATTTCTAACTGTTCCTGCAAATGAATGCTACAACCTAGAAGAACAAAACTTGGGCATCCACGTTTGATTGGTGTACTGATCAATACTTGAAAGAATCATGAAGATTGGATGAAAAAATATATGTTGAGATTTCAGGAGACGGTAGTTATTGGAAGCTTAACAACGCCTTTCATTGAAAGTGTTATTCGCCAGTCTCTGCTTAAGGCTACATCAAGAGGAAACAAACCTTAGAGATAGAACGTAGAACTACTTTATTGTGTCAAGTTTCAAGAAGCTAGCACAAACCATGTTTGATTTAGAGTTCGAACTGCATCTGTCAATATAGGAGAAAACAGAGTGAAAACTAAAAATTCAAACTGTTACTGCAAACGAATGCTTCAACCTAGGAGAACGGAACTTGAACATCCACGTTTTATTTTTGTACTGCTCATTACTTGAAATTATCATGAAGGTCTGAAAAAAAAACATGTTGAGATTTCAGGAGACTGTAGTATTTTGGCAGCCTAACAACGGCTTTCATTGAATGTGTCTTTCGTGAGTCTCTGCTTAGGTCTACATCCAGAGGAAACAAAAAATAAAAATAGAATGTAGAACTACTTTACGGTTTCAAGTTTCAAGAAGCTAGCACAAACCGTGTTTGATTTAGAGTTCGAACTACATTTGTCAATATAGGAGAAAACAGAGTGAAACCTAAAAATTCAAACTGTTACTCCAAAAGAATGCTTCAATCTAGGAGAACTAAACTTTGGCATCCAAGTGGGATTGGTGTACTGATCATTACTTGAAAGTATCATGAAGATTGGATGAAAAAATATATGTTGAGATTTCAGGAGACTCTAGTGTGTTGGAAGTTTGGCAACCCCTTTCAGTATAAGTGTTATTCGCCAGTCCCAGCTTTAGGATACAAGAGAAAACAAACCTTAGAGATAGAACGTAGAACTACTTTATTGTGTCAAGTTTCAAGAAGCTAGCACAAACCGTGTTTGATTTAGAGTTCTAACTGCATCTGTCAATATAGGAGAAAACAGAGTGAAACCTATAATTTCTAACTGTTCCTGCAAACGAATGCTACAACCTAGAAGAACAAAACTTGGGCATCCACGTTTGTTTGGTGTACTTATCAATACTTGAAAGTATCATGAAGATTGGAAGAAAAAATATATGTTGAGATTTCAGGAGATAATAGTTTTTTGGAAGCTTAACAACGCCTTTCATTGAAAATGTTATTCGCCAGTCACTGCTTAAGGCTACATCAACAGAAAACAAACCTTAGAGATAGAACGTAGAACTACTTTATTGTGTCAAGTTTCAAGAAGCTAGCACAAACCATGTTTGATTTAGAGTTTGAACTACATCTGTCAATATAGGAGAAAACAGAGTGAAAACTAAAAATTCAAACTCTTACTGCAAACGAATGCTTCAACCTAGGAGAACGAAACTTGAACATCCACGTTTTATTGGTGTATTGCTGATTACATGAAATTATCATGAAGGTCGGAAAAAAAATATGTTGAGATTTCAGGAGACTGTAGTATTTTGGCAGCCTAACAATGCCTTTCATTGAATGTGTCTTTCTTCAGTCTCTGCTTAGGTCTACATCCAGAGGAAACAAAAAATAAAAATAGAATGTAGAACTACTTTACTGTTTCAAGTTTCAAGAAGCTAGCACAAACTGTGTTTGATTTAGAGTTCGAACTACATTTGTCAATATAGGAGAAAACAGAGTGAAACCTAAAAATTCAAACTGTTACTCCAAAAGAATGCTTCAATCTAGGAGAACTAAACTTTGGCATTCAAGTGGGATTGGTGTACTGATCATTACTTGAAAGTATCATGAAGATTGGATGAAAAAATATATGTTGAGATTTCAGGAGACTCTAGTGTGTTGGAAGTTTGGCAACCCCTTTCAGTATAAGTGTTATTCGCCAGTCCCAGCTTTAGGATACAAGAGGAAACAAACCTTAGAGATAGAACGTAGAACTACTTTATTGTGTCAAGGTTCAAGAAGCTAGCACAAACCGCGTTTGATTTAGAGTTCTAACTGCATGTGTCAATATAGGAGAAAACAGAGTGAAACCTATAATTTCTAACAGTTCCTGCAAATGAATGCTACAACCTAGAAGAACAAAACTTGGGCATCCACGTTTGATTGGTGTACTGATCAATACTTGAAAGAATCATGAAGATTGGATGAAAAAATATATGTTGAGATTTCAGGAGAAGGTAGTTTTTTGGAAGCTTAACAACGCCTTTCATTGAAAGTGTTATTCGCCAGTCTCTGCTTAAGGCTACATCAAGATTAAACAAACCTTAGAGATAGAACTTAGAACTACTTTATTGTGTCAAGTTTCAAGAAGCTAGCACAAACCATGTTTGATTTAGAGTTCGAACTGCATCTGTCAATATAGGAGAAAACAGAGTGAAAACTAATAATTCAAACTGTTACTGCAAACGAATGCTTCAACCTAGGAGAACTAAACTTGAACATCCACGTTTTATTGGTGTACTGCTCATTACTTGAAATTATCATGAAGGTCTGAAAAAAAAACATGTTGAGATTTCAGGAGACTGTAGTATTTTGGCAGCCTAACAACGCCTTTCATTGAATGTGTCTTTCGTCAGTCTCTGCTTAGATCTACATCCAGAGGAAACAAAAAATAAAAATAGAATGTAGAACTACCTTACTGTTTCAAGGTTCAAGAAGCTAGCACAAACCGTGTTTGATTTAGAGTTCGAACTACTTTTGTCAATATAGGAGAAAACAGAGTGAAACCTAAAAATTCAAACTGTTACTCCAAAAGAATGCTTCAATCTAGGAGAACTAAACTTTGGCATCCAAGTGGGATTGGTGTACTGATCATTACTTGAAAGTATCATGAAGATTGGATGAAAAAATATATGTTGAGATTTCAGGAGACTCTAGTGTGTTGGAAGTTTGGCAACCCCTTTCAGTATAAGTGTTATTCGCAGGTCCCAGCTTTAGGATACAAGAGGAAACAAACCTTAGAGATAGAACGTAGAACTACTTTACTGTGTCAAGTTTCAAGAAGCTAGCACAAACCGTGTTTGATTTAGAGTTCTAACTGCATCTGTCAATATAGGAGAAAACAGAGTGAAACCTATAATTTCTAAGTGTTCCTGCAAACGAATGCTACAACCTAGAAGAACAAAACTTGGGCATCCACGTTTGATTGGTGTACTGATCAATACTTGAAAGAATCATGAAGATTGGATGAAAAAATATATGTTGAGATTTCAGGAGACGGTAGTTTTTTGGAAGCTTAACAACGCCTTTCATTGAAAGTGTTATTCGCCAGTCTCTGCTTAAGGCTACATCAAGAGGAAACAAACCTTAGAGATAGAACGTAGAACTACTTTATTGTGTCAAGTTTCAAGAAGCTAGCACAAACCATGTTTGATTTAGAGTTCGAACTGCATCTGTCAATATAGGAGAAAACAGAGTGAAAACTAAAAATTCAAACTGTTACTGCAAACGAATGTTTCAACCTAGGAGAACGAAACTTGAACATCCATGTTTTATTGGCGTACTGCTCATTACTTGAAATTATCATGAAGGTCGGAAAAAAAATATGTTGAGATTCAGGAGACTGTAGTATTTTGGCAGCCTAACAACGCCTTTCATTGAATGTGTCTTTCGTGAGTCTCTGCTTAGGTCTACATCCAGAGGAAACAAAAAATAAAAATAGAATGTAGAACTACTTTACTCTTTCAAGTTTCAAGAAGCTAGCACAAACCGTGTTTGATTTAGAGTTCGAACTACATTTGTCAATATACGAGAAAACAGAGTGAAACCTAAAAATTCAAACTGTTACTCCAAAAGAATGCTTCAATCTAGGAGAACTAAACTTTGGCATCCAAGTGGGATTGGTGTACTGATCATTACTTGAAAGTATCATGAAGATTGGATGAAAAAATATATGTTGAAATTTCAGGAGACTCTAGTGTGTTGGAAGTTTGGCAACCCCTTTCAGTATAAGTGTTATTCTCAGGTCCCAGCTTTAGGATACAAAAGGAAACAAACCTTAGAGATAGAACGTAGAACTACTTTACTGTGTCAAGTTTCAAGAAGCTAGCACAAACCGTGTTTGATTTAGAGTTCTAACTGCATCTGTCAATATAGGATAAAACAGAGTGAAAAATAAATATTCAAACTGTTACTCCAAAAGAATGCTTCAATCTAGGAGAACTAAACTTTGGCATCCAATTGGGATTGGTGTACTGATCATTACTTGAAAGTATCATGAAGATTGGATGAAAAAATATATGTTGAGATTTCAGGAGACGGTAGTTTTTTGGAAGCTTAACAACGCCTCTCATTGAAAGTGTTATTCGCCAGTCTCTGCTTAAGGCTACATCAAGAGGAAACAAACCTTAGAGATAGAACGTAGAAGTACTTTATTGTGTCAAGTTTCAAGAAGCTAGCACAAACCATGTTTGATTTAGAGTTCGAACTGCATCTGTCAATATAGGAGAAAACAGAGTGAAAACTAAAAATTCAAACTGTTACTGCAAACGAATCTTCAACCTAGGAGAACGAAACTTGAACATCCACGTTTTATTGGTGTACTGCTCATTACTTGAAATCATCATGAAGGTCTGAAAGAAAAACATGTTGAGATTTCAGGAGACTGTAGTATTTTGGCAGCCTAACAACGCCTTTCATCGAATGTGTCTTTCGTCAGTCTCTGCTTAGGTCTACATCCAGAGGAAACAAAAAATAAAAATAGAATGTAGAACTACCTTACTGTTTCAAGTTTCAAGAAGCTAGCACAAACCGTGTTTGATTTAGAGTTCGAACTACATTTGTCAATATAGGAGAAAACAGAGTGAAACCTAAAAATTCAAACTGTTACTCCAAAAGAATGCTTCAATCTAGGAGAACTAAACTTTGGCATCCAAGTGGGATTGGTGTACTGATCATTACTTGAAAGTATCATGAAGATTGGATGAAAAAATATATGTTGAGATTTCAGGAGACTCTAGTGTGTTGGAAGTTTGGCAACCCCTTACAGTATAAGTGTTATTCGCCAGTCCCAGCTTTAGGATACAAGAGAAAACAAACCTTAGAGATAGAACGTAGAACTACTTTATGTATCAAGTTTCAAGAAGCTAGCACAAACCGTGTTTGATTTAGAGTTCTAACTGCATCTGTCAATATAGGAGAAAACAGAGTGAAACCTATAATTTCTAACTGTTCCTGCAAACGAATGCTACAACCTAGAAGAACAAAACTTGGGCATCCACGTTTGTTTGGTGTACTTATCAATACTTGAAAGAATCATGAAGATTGGATGAAAAAATATATGTTGAGATTTCAGGAGATGGTAGTTTTTTGGAAGCTTAACAACGCCTTTCATTGAAAGTGTTATTCGCCAGTCTCTGCTTAAGGCTACATCAACAGGAAACAATCCTTAGAGATAGAACGTAGAACTACTTTATTGTGTCAAGTTTCAAGAAGCTAGCACAAACCATGTTTGATTTAGAGTTCGAACTGCATCTGTCAATATAGGAGAAAACAGAGAGAACACTAAAAATTCAAACTGTTACTGCAAACGAATGCTTCAACCTAGGAGAACGAAACTTGAACATCCACGTTTTATTGGTGTACTGCTTATTACATGAAATTATCATGAAGGTCGGAAAAAAATATGTTGAGATTTCAGGAGACTGTAGTATTTTGGCAGCCTAACAACGCCTTTCATTGAATGTGTCTTTCGTGAGTCTCTGCTTAGGTCTACATCCAGAGGAAACAAAAAATAAAAATAGAATGTAGAACTACTTTACTGTTTCAAGATTCAAGAAGCTAGCACAAACCGTGTTTGATTTAGAGTTCGAACTACATTTGTCAATATAGGAGAAAACAGAGTGAAACCTAAAAATTCAAACTGTTACTCTAAAAGAATGCTTCAATCTAGGAGAACTAAACTTTGGCATCCATGTGGGATTGGTGTACTGATCATTACTTGAAAGTATCATGAAGATTGGATGAAAAAATATATGTTGAAATTTCAGGAGACTCTAGTGTGTTGGAAGTTTGGAAACCCCTTTCAGTATAAGTGTTATTCGCAGGTCCCAGCTTTAGGATACAAGAGGAAACAAACCTTAGAGATAGAACGTAGAACTACTTTACAGTGTCAAGTTTCAAGAATCTAGCACAAACCGTGTTTGATTTAGAGTTCTAAGTGCATCTGTCAATATAGGAGAAAACAGAGTGAAACCTATAATTTCTAACTGTTCCTGCAAACGAATGCTACAACCTAGAAGAACAAAACTTGGGCATCCACGTTTGATTGGTGTACTGATCATTACTTGAAAGAATCATGAAGATTGGATGAAAAAATATATGTTGAGATTTCAGGAGACGGTAGTTTTTGGGAAGCTTAACAACGCCTTTCATTTAAAGTGTTATTCGCCAGTCTCTGCTTAAGGCTACAACAAGAGGAAACAAACCTTAGAGATAGAACGTAGAACTACTTTATTGTGTCAAGTTTCAAGAAGCTAGCACAAACCATGTTTGATTTAGAGTTCGAACTGCATCTGTCAATATAGGAGAAAACAGAGTGAAAACTAAACATTCAAACTGTTACTGCAAACGAATGCTTCAACCTAGGAGAACGAAACTTGAACATCCATGTTTTATTGGTGTACTGCTCATTACTTGAAATTATCATGAAGGTCTGAAAAAAAATATGTTGAGATTTCAGGAGACTCTAGTATTTTGGCAGCCTAACAACGCCTTTCATCGAATGTGTCTTTCGTCAGTCTCTGCTTAGGTCTACATCCAGGGGAAACAAAAAATAAAAATAGAATGTAGAACTACCTTACTGTTTCAAGTTTCAAGAAGCTAGCACAAACCGTGTTTGATTTAGAGTTCGAACTACATTTGTCAATATAGGAGAAAACAGAGTGAAACCTAAAAATTCAAACTGTTACTCCAAAAGAATGCTTCAATCTAGGAGAACTAAACTTTGGCATCCAAGTGGGATTGGTGTACTGATCATTACTTGAAAGTATCATGAAGATTGGATGAAAAAATATATGTTGAGATTTCAGGAGACTCTAGTGTGTTGGAAGTTTGGCAACCCCTTTCATTATAAGTGTTATTCGCCAGTCCCAGCTTTAGGATACAAGAGAAAACAAACCTTAGAGATAGAACGTAGAACTACTTTATTGTGTCAAGTTTCAAGAAGCTAGCACAAACCGTGTTTGATTTAGAGTTCTAACTGCATGTGTCAATATAGGAGAAAACAGAGTGAAACCTATAATTTCTAACTGTTCCTGCAAACGAATGCTACAACCTAGAAGAACAAAACTTGGGCATCCACGTTTGTTTGGTGTACTTATCAATACTTGAAAGAATCATGAAGATTGGATGAAAAAATATATGTTGAGATTTCAGGAGATGGAAGTTTTTTGGAAGCTTAACAACGCCTTTCATTGAAAGTGTTATTCGCTAGTCTCTGCTTAAGGCTACATCAACAGGAAACAAACCTTAGAGATAGAACGTAGAACTACTTTATTGTGTCAAGTTTCAAGAAGCTAGCACAAACCATGTTTGATTTAGAGTTCGAACTGCATCTGTCAATATAGGAGAAAACAGAGTGAAAACTAAAAATTCAAACTGTTACTGCAAACGAATGCTTCAACCTAGGAGAACGAAACTTGAACATCCACGTTTTATTGGTGTACTGCTCATTACTTGAAATTATCATGAAGGTCTGAAAAAAAAACATGTTGAGATTTCAGGAGACTGTAGTATTTTGGCAGCCTAACAACGCCTTTCATTGAATGTGTCTTTCGTGAGTCTCTGCTTAGGTCTACATCCAGAGGAAACAAAAAATAAAAATAGAATGTAGAACTACCTTACAGTTTCAAGTTTCAAGAAGCTAGCACAAACCGTGTTTGATTTAGAGTTCGAACTACATTTGTCAATATTGGAGAAAACAGAGTGAAACCTAAATATTCAAACTGTTACTCCCAAAAGAATGCTTCAATCTAGGAGAACTAAACTTTGGCATCCAAGTGGGATTGGTGTACTGATCATTACTTGAAAGTATCATGAAGTTTGGATGAAAAAATATATGTTGAGATTTCAGGAGACTCTAGTGTGTTGGAAGTTTGGCAACCCCTTTCAGTATAAGTGTTATTCGCCAGTCCCAGCTTTAGGATACAAGAGGAAACAATCCTTAGAGATAGAATGTAGAACTACTTTATTGTGTCAAGTTTCAAGAAGCTAGCACAAACCGTGTTTGATTTAGAGTTCTAACTGCATGTGTCAATATAGGAGAAAACAGAGTGAAACCTATAATTTCTAACTGTTCCTGCAAACGAATGCTACAACCTAGAAGAACAAAACTTGGGCATCGACGTTTGATTGGTGTACTGATCAATACTTGAAAGAATCATGAAGATTGGATGAAAAAATATATGTTGAGATTTCAGGAGACTGTAGTTTTTTGGAAGCTTAACAACGACTCTCATTGAAAGTGTTATTCGCCAGTCTCTGCTTAAGGCTACATCAAGAGGAAACAAACCTTAGAGATAGAACGTAGAACTACTTTATTGTGTCAAGTTTCAAGAAGCTAGCACAAACCATGTTTGATTTAGAGTTCGAACTGCATCTGTCAATATAGGAGAAAACAGAGTGAAAACTAAAAATTCAAACTGTTACTGCAAACGAATGCTTCAAGCTAGGAGAATGGAACTTGAACATCCACGTTTTATTGGTGTACTGCTCATTACTTGAAATAATCATGAAGGTCGGAAAAAAAAATATGTTGAGATTTCAGGAGACAGTAGTATTTTGGCAGCCTAACAACGACTTTCATTGAATGTGTCTTTCGTCAGTCTCTGCTTAGGTCTACATCCAGAGGAAACAAAAATAAAAATAGAATGTAGAACTACCTTACTGTTTCAAGTTTCAAGACGCTAGCACAAACCGTGTTTGATTTAGAGTTCGAACTACATTTGTCAATATAGGAGAAAACAGAGTGAAACCTAAATATTCAAATTGTTACTCCAAAAGAATGCTTCAATCTAGGAGAACTAAACTTTGGCATCCAAGTGGGATTGGTGTACTGATCATTACTTGAAAGTATCATGAAGATTGGATGAAAAAATATATGTTGAGATTTCAGGAGACTCTAGTGTGTTGGAAGTTTGGCAACCCCTTTCAGTATAAGTGTTATTCGCCAGTCCCAGCTTTAGGATACAAGAGGAAACAAACCTTAGAGATAGAACGTAGAACTACTTTATTGTGTCAAGTTTCAAGAAGCTAGCACAAACCGTGTTTGTTTAGAGTTCTATCTGCATCTGTCAATATAGGAGAAAACAGAGTGAAACCTATAATTTCTAACTGTTCCTGCAAACGAATGTTACAACCTAGAAGAACAAAACTTGGGCATCCACGTTTGATTGGTGTACTGTCAATACTTGAAAGAATCATGAAGATTGGATGAAAAAATATATGTTGAGATTTCAGGAGACGGTAGTTTTTTGGAAGCTTAACAACGCCTTTCATTGAAAGTGTTATTGGCCGGTCTCTGCTTAAGGCTACATCAAGAGGAAACAAACCTTAGAGATAGAACGAACTACTTTATTGGGGTCAAGTTTCAAGAAGCTAGCACAAACCATGTTTGATTTAGAGTTCGAACTGCATCTGTCAATATAGGAGAAAACAGAGTGAAAAACTAAAAATTCAAACTGTTACTGCAAACGAATGCTTCAACCTAGGAGAATGAAACTTGAACATCCACGTTTTTATTGGTGTACTGCTCATTACTTGAATTTATCATGAAGGTCGGAAAAAAAAATATGTTGAGATTTCAGGAGACTGTAGTATTTTGGCAGCCTAACAACGCCTTTCATTGAATGTGTCTTTCATCAGTCTCTGCTTAGGTCTACATCCAGAGGAAACAAAAAATAAAAATATAATGTAGAACTACTTTACTGTTTCAAGTTTCAAGAAGCTAGCACAAACCGTGTTTGATTTAGAGTTCGAACTACATTTGTCAATATAGGAGAAAACAGAGTGAAACCTAAATATTCAAACTGTTACTCCAAAAGAATGCTTCAATCTAGGAGAACTAAACTTTGGCATCCAAGTGGGATTGGTGTACTGATCATTACTTGAAAGTATCATGAAGATTGGATGAAAAAATATATGTTGAGATTTCAGGAGACTCTAGTGTGTTGGAAGTTTGGCAACCCCTTTCAGTATAAGTGTTATTCGCCAGTCCCAGCTTTAGGATACAAGAGGAAACAAACCTTAGAGATAGAACGTAGAACTACTTTATTGTGTCAAGTTTCAAGAAGCTAGCACAAACCGTGTTTGAATTAGAGTTCTAACTGCATCTGTCAATATAGGAGAAAACAGAGTGAAACCTATAATTTCTAACTGTTCCTGCAAACGAATGCTACAACCTAGAAGAACAAAACTTGGGCATCCACGTTTGATTGGTGTACTGATCAATACTTGAAAGAATCATGAAGATTGGATGAAAAAATATATGTTGAGATTTCAGGAGACGGTAGATTTTTGGAAGCTTAACAACGCCTTTCATTGAAAGTGTTATTCGCCAGTCTCTGCTTAAGGCTACATCAAGAGGAAACAAACCTTAGAGATAAAATGCAGAAACTACTTTGTTGTGTGAAGTTTCAAGAAGCTAGCACAAACCATGTTTGATTTAGAGTTCGAACTGCATCTGTCAACATAGGAGAAAACAGAGTGAAAACTAAAAATTCAAAGTGTTACTGCAAACGAATGCTTCAACCTAGGAGAACGAAACTTGAACATCCTCGTTTTATTGGTGTACTGCTCATTACTTGAAATTATCATGAAGGTCGGAAAAAAATATATGTTGAGATTTCAGGAGACTGTAGTATTTTGGCAGCCTAACAACGCCTTTCATTGAATGTGTCTTTCGTCAGTCTCTGCTTAGGTCTACATTCAGAGGAAACAAAAAATAAAAATAGAATGTAGAACTACTTTACTGTTTCAAGTTTCAAGAAGCTAGCACAAACCGTGTTTGATTTAGAGTTCGAAATACATTTGTCAATATAGGAGAAAACAGAGTGAAACCTAAAAATTCAAACTGTTACTCCAAAAGAATGCTTCAATCTAGGAGAACTAAACTTTGGCATCCAAGTGGGATTGGTGTACTGATCATTACTTGAAAGTATCATGAAGATTGGATGAAAAAATATATGTTGAGATTTCAGGAGACTCTAGTGTGTTGGAAGTTTTGCAACCCCTTTCATTATAAGTGTTATTCGCCAGTCCCAGCTTTAGGATACAAAAGGAAACAAACCATAGAGATAGAACATAGAACTACTTTATTGTGTCAAGTTTAAAGAAGCTAGCACAAACCGTGTTTGATTTAGAGTTCTAACTGCATGTGTCAATATAGGAGAAAACAGAGTGAAACCTATAATTTCTAACTGTTCCTGCAAACGAATGCTACAACCTAGAAGAACAAACTTGGGCATCCACGTTTGATTGGTGTACTGATCAATACTTGAAAGAATCATGAAGATTGGATGAAAAAATATATGTTGAGATTTCAGGAGACGGTAGATTTTTGGAAGCTTAACAACGCCTTTCATTGAAAGTGTTATTCGCCAGTCTCTGCTTAAGGCTACATCAAGAGGAAACAAACCTTAGAGATAGAATGCAGAACTACTTTGTTGTGTCAAGTTTCAAGAAGCTAGCACAAACCGTGTTTGATTTAGAGTTCGAACTGCATCTGTCAATATAGGAGAACACAGAGTGAAAACTAAAAATTCAAACTGATACTGCAAACGAATGCTTCAACCTAGGAGAACGAAACTTGAACATCCACGTTTTATTGGTGTACTGCTCATTACTTGAAATTATCATGAAGGTCGGAAAAAAAAATATGTTGAGATTTCAGGAGACTGTAGTATTTTGGCAGCCTAACAACGCCTTTCATTGAATGTGTCTTTCGTCAGTCTCTGCTTAGGTCTACATCCAGAGGAAACAAAAAATAATAATAGAATGTAGAACTACTTTACTGTTTCAAGTTTCAAGAAGCTAGCACAAACCGTGTTTGATTTAGAGTTCGAACTACATTTGTCAATATATGAGAAAACAGAGTGAAACCTAAAAATTCAAACTGTTACTCCAAAAGAATGCTTCAATCTAGGAGAACTAATCTTTGGCATCCAAGTGGGATTGGTGTACTGATCATTACTTGAAAGTATCATGAAGATTGGAAGAAAAAATATATGTTGAGATTTCAGGAGACTCTAGTGTGTTGGAAGTTTGGCAACCCCTTTCAGTATAAGTGTTATTCGCCAGTCCCAGCTTTAGGATACAAGAGGAAACAAACCTTAGAGATAGAATGTAGAACTACTTTATTGTGTCAAGTTTCAAGAAGCTAGCACAAACCGTGTTTGATTTAGAGTTCTAACTGCATCTGTCAATATAGGAGAAAACAGAGTGAAACCTATAAATTCTAACTTTTCCTGAAAACGAATGCTACAACCTAGAAGAACAAAACTTGGGCATCCACGTTTGATTGGTGTACTGATCAATACTTGAAAGAATCATGAAGATTGGATGAAAAAATATATGTTGAGATTTCAGGAGACGGTAGTTTTTTGGAAGCTTAACAACGCCTTTCATTGAAAGTGTTATTCGCCAGTCTCTGCTTAAGGCTACATCAAGAGGAAACAAACCTTAGAGATAGAACGTAGAACTATTTATTGTGTCAAGTTTCAAGAAGCTAGCACAAACCATGTGTGATTTAGAGTTCGAACTGCATCTGTCAATATAGGAGAAAACAGAGTGAAAACTAAAAATTCAAACTGTTACTGCAAACGAATGCTTCAACCTAGGAGAACGAAACTTGAACATCCTCGTTTTATTGGTGTACTGCTCATTACTTGAAATTATCATGAAGGTCGGAAAAAAAAATATGTTGAGATTTCAGGAGACTGTAGTATTTTGGCAGCCTAACAACGCCTTTCATTGAATGTGTCTTTCGTCAGTTTCTGCTTAGGTCTACATCCAGAGGAAACAAAAAATAAAAATAGAATGTAGAACTACTTTACTGTTTCAAGTTTCAAGAAGCTAGCACAAACCCTGTTTGATTTAGAGTTCAAACTACATTTGTCAATATAGGAGAAAACAGAGTGAAACCTAAAAATTCAAACTGTTACTCCAAAAGAATGCTTCAATCTAGGAGAACTAAACTTTGGCATCCAAGTGGGATTGGTGTACTGATCATTACTTGAAAGTATCATGAAGATTGGAAGAAAAAATATATGTTGAGATTTCAGGAGACTCTAGTGTGTTGGAAGTTTGGCAACCCCTTTCAGTATAAGTGTTATTCGCCAGTCCCAGCTTTAGGATACAAGAGGAAACAAACCTTAGAGATAGAACATAGAACTACTTTATTGTGTCAAGTTTCAAGAAGCTAGCACAAACCGTGTTTGATTTAGAGTTCTAACTGCATGTGTCAATAAAGGAGAAAACAGAGTGAAACCTATAATTTCTAACTGTTCCTGCAAACGAATGCTACAAACTAGAAGAACAAAACTTGGGCATCCACGTTTGATTGGTGTACTGATCAATACTTGAAAGAATCATGAAGATTGGATGAAAAAATATATGTTGAGATTTCAGGACACGGTAGATTTTTGGAAGCTTAACAACGCCTTTCATTGAAAGTGTTATTCGCCAGTCTCTGCTTAAGGCTACATCAAGAGGAAACAAACCTTAGAGATAGAATGCAGAACTACTTTGTTGTGTCAAGTTTCAAGAAGCTAGCACAAACCATGTTTGATTTAGAGTTCGAACTGCATCTGTCAATATAGGAGAACACAGAGTGAAAACTAAAAATTCAAACTGATACTGCAAAGGAATGCTTCAACCTAGGAGAACGAAACTTGAACATCCACGTTTTATTGGTGTACTGCTCATTACTTGAAATTATCATGAAGGTCGGAAAAAAAAATATGTTGAGATTTCAGGAGACTGTAGTATTTTGGCAGCCTAACAACGCCTTTCATTGAATGTGTCTTTCGTCAGTCTCTGCTTAGGTCTACATCCAGAGGAAACAAAAAATAAAAATAGAATGTAGAACTAATTTACTGTTTCAAGTTTCAAGAAGCTAGCACAAACCGTGTTTGATTTAGAGTTCGAACTACATTTGTCAATATAGGAGAAAACAGAGTGAAACCTAAAAATTCAAACTGTTACTCCAAAAGAATGCTTCAATCTAGGAGAACTAAACTTTGGCATCCAAGTGGGATTGGTGTACTGATCATTACTTGAAAGTATCATGAAGATTGGATGAAAAAATATATGTTGAGATTTCAGGAGACTCTAGTGTGTTGGAAGTTTGGCAACCCCTTTCAGTATAAGTGTTATTCGCCAGTCCCAGCTTTAGGATACAAGAGGAAACAAACCTTAGAGATAGAACGTAGAACTACTTTATTGTGTCAAGTTTCAAGAAGCTAGCACAAACCGTGTTTGATTTAGAGTTCTAACTGCATCTGTCAATATAGGAGAAAACAGAGTGAAACCTATAAATTCTAACTTTTCCTGAAAACGAATGCTACAACCTAGAAGAACAAAACTTGGGCATCCACGTTTGATTGGTGTACTGATCAATACTTGAAAGAATCATGAAGATTGGATGAAAAAATATATGTTGAGATTTCAGGAGACGGTAGTTTTTTGGAAGCTTAACAACGCCTTTCATTGAAAGTGTTATTCGCCAGTCTCTGCTTAAGGCTACATCAAGAGGAAACAAACCTTAGAGATAGAACGTAGAACTATTTATTGTGTCAAGTTTCAAGAAGCTAGCACAAACCATGTGTGATTTAGAGTTCGAACTGCATCTGTCAATATAGGAGAAAACAGAGTGAAAACTAAAAATTCAAACTGTTACTGCAAACGAATGCTTCAACCTAGGAGAACGAAACTTGAACATCCTCGTTTTATTGGTGTACTGCTCATTACTTGAAATTATCATGAAGGTCGGAAAAAAAAATATGTTGAGATTTCAGGAGACTGTAGTATTTTGGCAGCCTAACAACGCCTTTCATTGAATGTGTCTTTCGTCAGTTTCTGCTTAGGTCTACATCCAGAGGAAACAAAAAATAAAAATAGAATGTAGAACTACTTTACTGTTTCAAGTTTCAAGAAGCTAGCACAAACCGTGTTTGATTTAGAGTTCGAACTACATTTGTCAATATAGGAGAAAACAGAGTGAAACCTAAAAATTCAAACTGTTACTTCAAAAGAATGCTTCAATCTAGGAGAACTAATCTTTGGCATCCAAGTGGGATTGGTGTACTGATCATTACTTGAAAGTATCATGAAGATTGGATGAAAAAATATATGTTGAGATTTCAGGAGACTCTAGTGTGTTGGAAGTTTGGCAACCCCTTTCAGTATAAGTGTTATTCGCCAGTCCCAGCTTTAGGATACAAGAGGAAACAAACCTTAGAGATAGAACGTAGAACTAGTTTATTGTGTCAAGTTTCAAGAAGCTAGCACAAACCGTGTTTGATTTAGAGTTCTAACTGCATCTGTCAATATAGGAGAAAACAGAGTGAAACCTACAATTTCTAACTGTTCCTGCAAACGAATGCTACAACCTAGAAGAACAAAACTTGGGCATCCACGTTTGATTGGTGTACTGATCAATACTTGAAAGAATCATGAAGATTGGATGAAAAAATATATGTTGAGATTTCAGGAGACGGTAGTTTTTTGGAAGCTTAACAACGCCTCTCATTGAAAGTGTTATTCGCCAGTCTCTGCTTAAGGCTACATCAAGAGAAAACAAACCTTAGAGATAGAACTTAGAACTACTTTATTGTGTCAAGTTTCAAGAAGCTAGCAAAAACCATGTTTGATTTAGAGTTCAATCTGCATCTGTCAATATACGAGAAAACAGAGTGAAAACTAAAAATTCAAACTGTTACTGCAAACGAATGCTTCAACCTAGGAGAACGAAACTTTAACATCCTCGTTTTATTGGTGTACTGCTCATTACTTGAAATTATCATGAAGGTCGGAAAAAAAAATATGTTGAGATTTCAGGAGACTGTAGTATTTTGGCAGCCTAACAACGCCTTTCATTGAATGTGTCTTTCGTCAGTCTCTGCTTAGGTCTACATCCAGAGGAAACAAAAAATAAAAATAGAATGTAGAACTACTTTACTGTTTCTAGTTTCAAGAAGCTAGCACAAACCGTGTTTGATTTAGAGTTCGAACTACCTTTGTCTATATAGAAGAAAACAGAGTGAAACCTAAAAATTCAAACTGTTACTCCAAAAGAATGCTTCAATCTAGGAGAACTAAACTTTGGCATCCAAGTTTGATTGGTGTACTGATCATTACTTGAAAGTATCATGAAGATTGGATGAAAAAATATATGTTGAGATTTCAGGAGACTCTAGTGTGTTGGAAGTTTGGCAACCCCTTTCAGTATAAGTGTTATTCGCCAGTCCCAGCTTTAGGATACACGAGGAAACAAACCTTAGAGATAGAACGTAGAACTACTTTATTGTGTCAAGTTTCAAGAAGCTAGCACAAACCGTGTTTGATTTAGAGTTCTAACTGCATCTGTCAATATAGGAGAAAACAGAGTGAAACCTATAATTTCTAACTAGTTGCTGCAAACAAATGCTACAACCTAGAAGAACAAAACTTGGGCATCCACGTTTGATTGGTGTACTGATCAATACTTGAAAGAATCTTGAAGATTGGATGAAAAAATATATGTTGAGATTTATGGAGACGGTAGTTTTTTGGAAGCTTAACAACGCCTTTCATTGAAAGGGTTATTCTCCAGTCTCTGCTTAAGGCTACATCAAGAGGAAACAAACCTTAGAGATAGAACGTAGAACTGCTTTATTGTGTCAAGTTTCAAGAAGCTAGCACAAACCGTGTTTGATTTAGAGTTCGAACTGCATCTGTCAATACAGGAGAAAACAGAGTGAAACCTGAAATTTCTAACTGTTCCTGCAAACGAATGCTACAACCTAGAAGAACAAAACTTGGGCATCCACGTTTGATTGGTGTACTGAACAATACTTGAAAGAATCATGAAGATTGGATGAAAAAATATATGTTGAGATTTCAGGAGACGGTAGTTTTTTGGAAGCTTAACAACGCCTCTCATTGAAAGTGTTCTTCGCCAGTCTCTCCTTAAGGCTACATCAAGAGGAAACAAACCTTAGAGATAGAACGTAGAACTACTTTATTGTGTCAAGTTTCAAGAAGCTAGCACAAACCATGTTTGATTTAGAGTTCGAACTGCATCTGTCAATATAGGAGAAAACAGAGTGAAAACTATAAATTCAAACTGTTACTGCAAACGAATGCTTCAACCTAGGAGAACGAAACTTGAACATCCTCGTTTTATTTGTGTACTGCTCATTACTTGAAATTGTCAAGAAGGTCGGAAAAAAAAATATGTTGAGATTTCAGGAGACTGTAGTATTTTGGCAGCCTAACAATGCCTTTCATTGAATGTGTCTTTCGTCAGTCTCTGCTTAGGTCTACATCCAGAGGAAACAAAAAATAAAAACAGAATGTAGAACTACTTTTCTGTTTCAAGTTTCAAGAAGCTAGCACAAACCGTGTTTGATTTAGAGTTCGAACTACATTTGTCAATATAGGAAAAAACAGAGTGAAACCTAAAAATTCAAACTGTTACTCCAAAAGAATGCTTCAATCTAGGAGAACTAAACTTTGGCATCCAAGTGGGATTGGTGTACTGATCATTACTTGAAAGTATCATGAAGATTGGATGAAAAAATATATGTTGAGATTTCAGGAGACTCTAGTGTGTTGGAAGTTTGGCAACCCCTTTCAGTATAAGTGTTATTCGCCAGTCCCAGCTTTAGGATACAAGAGGAAACAAACCTTAGAGATAGAACGTAGAACTACTTTATTGTGTCAAGTTTCAAGAAGCTAGCACAAACCGTGTTTGATTTAGAGTTCTAACTGCATCTGTCAATATAGGAGAAAACAGAGTGAAACCTATAAATTCTAACTTTTCCTGAAAACGAATGCTACAACCTAGAAGAACAAAACTTGGGCATCCACGTTTATTGGTGTACTGATCAATACTTGAAAGAATCATGAAGATTGGATGAAAAAATATATGTTGAGATTTCAGGAGACGGTAGTTTTTTGGAAGCTTAACAACGCCTTTCATTGAAAGTGTTATTCGCCAGTCTCTGCTTAAGGCTACATCAAGAGGAAACAAACCTTAGAGATAGAACGTAGAACTATTTATTGTGTCAAGTTTCAAGAAGCTAGCACAAACCATGTGTGATTTAGAGTTCGAACTGCATCTGTCAATATAGGAGAAAACAGAGTGAAAACTAAAAATTCAAACTGTTACTGCAAACGAATGCTTCAACCTAGGAGAACGAAACTTGAACATCCTCGTTTTATTGGTGTACTGCTCATTACTTGAAATTATCATGAAGGTCGGAAAAAAAAATATGTTGAGATTTCAGGAGACTGTAGTATTTTGGCAGCCTAACAACGCCTTTCATTGAATGTGTCTTTCGTCAGTTTCTGCTTAGGTCTACATCCAGAGGAAACAAAAAATAAAAATAGAATGTAGAACTACTTTACTGTTTCAAGTTTCAAGAAGCTAGCACAAACCGTGTTTGATTTAGAGTTCGAACTACATTTGTCAATATAGGAGAAAACAGAGTGAAACCTAAAAAATTCAAACTGATACTCCAAAAGAATGCTTCAATCTAGGAGAACTAATCTTTGGCATCCAAGTGGGATTGGTGTACTGATCATTACTTGAAAGTATCATGAAGATTGGATGAAAAAATATATGTTGAGATTTCAGGAGACTCTAGTGTGTTGGAAGTTTGGCAACCCCTTTCAGTATAAGTGTTATTCGCCAGTCCCAGCTTTAGGATACAAGAGGAAACAAACCTTAGAGATAGAACTTAGAACTACTTTATTGTGTCAAGTTTCAAGAAGCTAGCACAAACCGTGTTTGATTTAGAGTTCTAACTGCATCTGTCAATATAGGAGAAAACAGAGTGAAACCTATAATTTCTAACTGTTCCTGCAAACGAATGCTACAACCTAGAAGAACAAAACTTGGGCATCCACGTTTGATTGGTGTACTGATCAATACTTGAAAGAATCATGAAGATTGGATGAAAAAATATATGTTGAGATTTCAGGAGACGGTAGTTTTTTGGAAGCTTAACAACGCCTCTCATTGAAAGTGTTATTCGCCAGTCTCTGCTTAAGGCTACATCAAGAGGAAACAAACCTTAGAGATAGAACGTAGAACTACTTTATTGTGTCAAGTTTCAAGAAGCTAGCAAAAACCATGTTTGATTTAGAGTTCAATCTGCATCTGTCAATATAGGAGAAAACAGAGTGAAAACTAAAAATTCAAACTGTTACTGCAAACGAATGCTTCAACCTAGGAGAACGAAACTTTAACATCCTCGTTTTATTGGTGTACTGCTCATTACTTGAAATTATCATGAAGGTCGGAAAAAAAAATATGTTGAGATTTCAGGAGACTGTAGTATTTTGGCAGCCTAACAACGCCTTTCATTGAATGTGTCTTTCGTCAGTCTCTGCTTAGGTCTACATCCAGAGAACAAAAAATAAAAATAGAATGTAGAACTACTTTACTGTTTCAAGTTTCAAGAAGCTAGCACAAACCGTGTTTGATTTAGAGTTCGAACTACCTTTGTCAATATAGAAGAAAACAGAGTGAAACCTAAAAATTCAAACTGTTACTCCAAAAGAATGCTTCAATCTAGGAGAACTAAACTTTGGCATCCAAGTGGGATTGGTGTACTGATCATTACTTGAAAGTATCATGAAGATTGGATGAAAAAATATATGTTGAGATTTCAGGAGACTCTAGTGTGTTGGAAGTTTGGCAACCCCTTTCAGTATAAGTGTTATTCGCCAGTCCCAGCTTTAGGATACAAGAGGAAACAAACCTTAGAGATAGAACGTAGAACTACTTTATTGTGTCAAGTTTCAAGAAGCTAGCACAAACCGTGTTTGATTTAGAGTTTGAACTGCATCTGTCAATATAGGAGAAAACAGAGTGAAACCTATAATTTCTAACTGTTCCTGCAAACGAATGCTACAACCTAGAAGAACAAAACTTGGGCATCCACGTTTGATTGGTGTACTGATCAATACTTGAAAGAATCATGAAGATTGGATGAAAAAATATATGTTGGGATTTCAGGAGACGGTAGTTTTTTGGAAGCTTAACAACGCCTTTCATTGAAAGTGTTATTCGCCAGTCACTGCTTAAGGCTACATCAAGAGGAAACAAACCTTAGAGATAGAACGTAGAACTACTTTATTGTGTCAAGTTTCAAGAAGCTAGCACAAACCATGTTTGATTTAGAGTTCGAACTGCATCTGTCAATATAGGAGAAAACAGAGTGAAAAATAAAAATTCAAACTGTTACTGCAAACGAATGCTTCAACCTAGTAGAACGAAACTTGAACATCCTCGTTTTATTGGTGTACTGCTCATTATTTGAAATTATCATGAACGTCGGAAAAAAAATATGTTGAGATTTCAGGAGACTGTAGTATTTTGGCAGCCTAACAACGCCTTTCATTGAATGTGTCTTTCGTCAGTCTCTGCTAAGGTCTACATCCAGAGGAAACAAAAAATAAAAATAGAATGTAGAACTACTTTACTGTTTCAAGTTTCAAGAAGCTAGCACAAACCGTATTTGATTTAGAGTTCGAACTACATTTGTCAATATAGGAGAAAACAGAGTGAAACCTAAAAAATCAAACTGTTACTCCAAAAGAATGCTTCAATCTAGGAGAACTAAACTTTGGCATCCAAGTGGGATTGGTGTACTGATCATTACTTGAAAGTATCATGAAGATTGGATGAAAAAATATATGTTGAGAATTCAGGAGACTCTAGTGTGTTGGAAGTTTGGCAACCCCTTTCAGTATAAGTGTTATTCGCCAGTCCCAGCTTTATTATACAAGAGGAAACAAACCTTAGAGATAGAACGTAGAACTACTTTATTGTGTCAAGTTTCAAGAAGCTAGCACAAACCGTGTTTGATTTAGAGTTCTAACTGCATCTGTCAATATAGGAGAAAACAGAGTGAAACCTATAAATTCTAACTGTTCCTGCAAACGAATGCTACAACCTAGAAGAACAAAGCTTGGGCATCCACGTTTGATTGGTGTACTGATCAATACTTGAAAGAATCATGAAGATTGGATGAAAAAATATATGTTGAGATTTCAGGAGACGGTAGTTTTTTGGAAGCTTAACAACGCCTCTCATTGAAAGTGTTATTCGCCAGTCTCTCCTTAAGGCTACATCAAGAGGAAACAAACCTTAGAGATAGAACGTAGAACTACTTTATTGTGTCAAGTTTCAAGAAGCTAGCACAAACCATGTTTGATTTAGAGTTCGAACTGCATCTGTCAATATAGGAGAAAACAGAGTGAAAACTAAAAATTCAAACTGTTACTGCAAACGAATGCTTCAACCTAGGAGAACGAAACTTGAACATCCTCGTTTTATTTGTGTACTGCTCATTACTTGAAATTATCAAGAAGGTCGGAAAAAAAAATATGTTGAGATTTCAGGAGACTGTAGTATTTTGGCAGCCTAACAATGCCTTTCATTGAATGTGTCTTTCGTCAGTCTCTGCTTAGGTCTACATCCAGAGGAAACAAAAAATAAAAACAGAATGTAGAACTACTTTACTGTTTCAAGTTTCAAGAAGCGAGCACAAACCGTGTTTGATTTAGAGTTCGAACTACATTTGTCAATATAGGAGAAAACAGAGTAAAACCTAAAAATTCAAACTGTTACTCCAAAAGAATGCTTCAATCTAGGAGAACTAAACTTTGGCATCCAAGTGGGATTGGTGTACTGATCATTACTTGAAAGTATCATGAAGATTGGATGAAAAAATATATGTTGAGATTTCAGGAGACTCTAGTGTGTTGGAAGTTTGGCAACCCCTTTCAGTATAAGTGTTATTCGCCAGTCCCAGCTTTAGGATAAAAGAGGAAACAAACCTTAGAGATAGAACGTAGAACTACTTTATTGTGTCAAGTTTCAAGAAGCTAGCACAAACCGTGTTTGATTTAGAGTTCTAACTGCATCTGTCAATATAGGAGAAAACAGAGTGAAACCTATAATTTCTAACTAGTTCCTGCAAACAAATGCTACAACCTAGAAGAACAAAACTTGGGCATCCACGTTTGATTGGTGTACTGATCAATACTTGAAAGAATCTTGAAGATTGGATGAAAAAATATATGTTGAGATTTATGGAGACTGTAGTTTTTTGGAAGCTTAACAACGCCTTTCATTGAAAGGGTTATTCTCCAGTCTCTGCTTAAGGCTACATCAAGAGGAAACAAACCTTAGAGATAGAACGTAGAACTGCTTTATTGTGTCAAGTTTCAAGAAGCTAGCACAAACCGTGTTTGATTTAGAGTTCGAACTGCATCTGTCAATACAGGAGAAAACAGAGTGAAACCTGAAATTTCTAACTGTTCCTGCAAACGAATGCTACAACCTAGAAGAACAAAACTTGGGCATCCACGTTTGATTGGTGTACTGAACAATACTTGAAAGAATCATGAAGATTGGATGAAAAAATATATGTTGAGATTTCAGGAGACGGTCGTTTTTTGGAAGCTTAACAACGCCTCTCATTGAAAGTGTTATTCGCCAGTCTCTCCTTAAGGCTACATCAAGAGGAAACAAACCTTAGAGATAGAACGTAGAACTACTTTATTGTGTCAAGTTTCAAGAAGCTAGCACAAACCATGTTTGATTTAGAGTTCGAACTGCATCTGTCAATATAGGAGAAAACAGAGTGAAAACTATAAATTCAAACTGTTACTGCAAACGATGCTTCAACCTAGGAGAACGAAACTTGAACATCCTCGTTTTATTTGTGTACTGCTCATTACTTGAAATTATCAAGAAGGTCGGAAAAAAAAATATGTTGAGATTTCAGGAGACTGTAGTATTTTGGCAGCCTAACAATGCCTTTCATTGAATGTGTCTTTCGTCAGTCTCTGCTTAGGTCTACATCCAGAGGAAACAAAAAATAAAAACAGAATGTAGAACTACTTTACTGTTTCAAGTTTCAAGAAGCTAGCACAAAACGTGTTTGATTTAGAGTTCGAACTACATTTGTCAATATAGGAGAAAACAGAGTGAAACCTAAAAATTCAAACTGTTACTCCAAAAGAATGCTTCAATCTAGGAGAACTAAACTTTGGCATCCAAGTGGGATTGGTGTACTGATCATTACTTGAAAGTATCATGAGATTGGATGAAAAAATATATGTTGAGTTTTCAGGAGACTCTAGTGTGTTGTAAGTTTGGCAACCCCTTTCAGTATCAGTGTTATTCGCCAGTCCCAGCTTTAGGATAAAAGAGGAAACAAACCTTAGAGATAGAACGTAGAACTACTTTATTGTGTCAAGTTTCAAGAAGCTAGCACAAACCGTGTTTGATTTAGAGTTCTAACTGCATCTGTCAATATAGGAGAAAACAGAGTGAAACCTATAATTTCTAACTAGTTCCTGCAAACAAATGCTACAACCTAGAAGAACAAAACTTGGGCATCCACGTTTGATTGGTGTACTGATCAATACTTGAAAGAATCTTGAAGATTGGATGAAAAAATATATGTTGAGATTTATGGAGACGGTAGTTTTTTGGAAGCTTAACAACGCCTCTCATTGAAAGTGTTATTCGCCAGTCTCTGCTTAAGGCTACATCAAGACGAAACAAACCTTAGAGATAGAACGTAGAACTACTTTATTGTGTCAAGTTTCAAGAAGCTAGCACAAACCGTGTTTGATTTAGAGTTCGAACTGCATCTGTCAATACAGGAGAAAACAGAGTGAAACCTGTAATTTCTAACTGTTCCTGCAAACGAATGCTACAACCTAGAAGAACAAAACTTGGGCATCCACGTTTGATTGGTGTACTGATCAATACTTGAAAGAATCATGAAGATTGGATGAAAAAATATATGTTGAGATTTCAGGAGACGGTAGTTTTTTGGAATCTTAACACGGCCTTTCATTGAAAGTGTTATTCGCCAGTCTCTGCTTAAGGCTACATCAAGAGGAAACAAACCTTGAGATAGAACGTAGAACTACTTTATTGTGTCAAGTTTCAAGAAGCTAGCACAAACCATGTTTGATTTAGAGTTCGAACTGCATCTGTCAATATAGGAGAAAACAGAGTGAAAACTAAAAATTCAAACTGTTACTGCAAACGAATGCTTCAACCTAGGAGAACGAAACTTGAACATCAACGTTTTATTGGTGTACTGCTCATTACTTGAAATTATCATGAAGGTCGGAAAAAAAACATGTTGAGATTTCAGGAGACTGTAGTATTTTGGCAGCCTAACAAGGCCTTTCATTGAATGTGTCTTTCATCAGTCTCTGCTTAGGTCTACATCCAGAGAAAACAAAAAATAAAAATAGAATGTAGAACTACCTTACTGTTTCAAGTTTCAAGAAGCTAGCACAAACCCTGTTTGATTTAGAGTTCGAACTACATTTGTCAATATAGGAGAAAACAGAGTGAAACCTAAAAATTCAAACTGTTACTCCAAAAGAATGCTTCAATCTAGGAGAACTAAACTTTGGCATCCAAGTGGGATTGGTGTACTGATCATTACTTGAAAGTATCATGAAGATTGGATGAAAAAATATATGTTGAGATTTCAGGAGACTCTAGTGTGTTGGAAGTTTGGCAACCCAATTCAGTATAAGTGTTATTCGCCAGTCCCAGCTTTAGGATACAAGAGGAAACAAACCTTAGAGATAGAACGTAGAACTACTTTATTGTGTCAAGTTTCAAGAAGCTAGCACAAACCGTGTTTGATTTAGAGTTCTAACAGCATCTGTGAATATAGGAGAAACAGAGTGAAACCTATAATTTCTAACTGTTCCTGCAAACGAATGCTACAACCTAGAAGAACAAAACTTGGGCATCCACGTTTGATTGGTGTACTGATCAATACTTGAAAGAATCATGAAGATTGGATGAAAAAATATATGTTGATATTTCAGGAGACGGTAGTTTTTTGGAAGCTTAACAAGGCCTTTCATTGAAAGTGTTATTCGCCAGTCTCTGCTTAAGGCTACATCAAGAGGAAACAAACCTTGAGATAGAACGTAGAACTACTTTACTGTTTCAAGTTTCAAGAAGCTAGCACAAACCATGTTTGATTTAGAGTTCGAACTGCATCTGTCAATATAGGAGAAAACAGAGTGAAAATTAAAAATTCAAACTGTTACTGCAAACGAATGCTTCAACCTAGGAGAACGAAACTTGAACATCAACGTTTTATTGGTGTACTGCTCATTACTTGAAATTATCATGAAGGTCAGAAAAAAAAACATGTTGCGATTTCAGGAGACTGTAGTATTTTGGCAGCCTAACAACGCCTTTCATTGAATGTGTCTTTCGTCAGTCTCTGCTTAGGTCTATATCCAGAGGAAACATAAAATAAAAATAGAATGCAGAACTACCTTACTGTTTCAAGTTTCAAGAAGCTAGCACAAACCGTGTTTGATTTAGAGTTCGAACTACATTTGTCAATATAGGAGAAAACAGAGTGAAACCTAAAAATTCAAACTGTTACTCCAAAAGAATACTTCAATCTAGGAGAAATAAACTTTGGCATCCAAGTGGGATTGGTGTACTGATCATTACTTGAAAGTATCATGAAGTTTGGATGAAAAAATATATGTTGAGATGTCAGGAGACTCTAGTGTGTTGGAAGTTTTGCAACCCCTTTCAGTATAAGTGTTATTCGCCAATCCCAGCTTTAGGATACAAGAGGAAACAAACCTTAGAGATAGAACGTTGAACTACTTTATTGTGTCAAGTTTCAAGAAGCTAGCACAAACCGTGTTTGATTTAGAGTTCTAACTGCATCTGTCAATATAGGAGAAAACAGAGTGAAACCTATAATTTCTAACTGTTCCTGCAAACGAATGCTACAACCTAGAAGAACAAAACTTGGGCATCCACGTTTGATTGGTGTACTTATCAATACTTGAAAGAATCATGAAGATTGGATGAAAAAATATATGTTGAGATTTCAGGAGACAGTAGATTTTTGGAACCTTAACAACGCCTTTCATTGAAAGTGTTATTCGCCAGTCTCTGCTTAAGGCTACATCAAGAGGAAACAAACATTAGAGATAGAATGCAGAACTACTTTGTTGTGTCAAGTTTCAAGAAGTTAGAACAAACCGTGTTTGATTTAGAGTTCTAACTGCATCTGTCAATATAGGAGAAAACAGAGTGAAACCTATAAATTCTAACTTTTCCTGAAAACGAATGCTACAACCTAGAAGAGCAAAACTTGGGCATCCACGTTTGATTGGTGTACTGATCAATACTTGAAAGAATCATGAAGATTGGATGAAAAAATATATGTTGAGATTTCAGGAGACGGTAGTTTTTTGGAAGCTTAACAACGCCTTTCATTGAAAGGGTTATTTGCCAGTCTCTGCTTAAGGCTACATCAAGAGGAAACAAAGCTTAGAGATAGAACGTAGAACTATTTATTGTGTCAAGTTTCAAGAAGCTAGCACAAACCATGTGTGATTTAGAGTTCGAACTGCATCTGTCAATACAGGAGAAAACACAGTGAAACCTGAAATTTCTAACTGTTCCTGCAAACGAATGCTACAACCTAGAAGAACAAAACTTGGGCATCCACGTTTGATTGGTGTACTGAACAATACTTGAAAGAATCATGAAGATTGGATAAAAAAATATATGTTGAGATTTCAGGAGACGGTCGTTTTTTGGAAGCTTAACAACGCCTCTCATTGAAAGTGTTATTCGCCAGTCTCTCCTTAAGGCTACATCAAGAGGAAACAAACCTTAGAGATAGAACGTAGAACTACTTTATTGTGTCAAGTTTCAAGAAGCTAGCACAAACCATGTTTGATTTAGAGTTCGAACTGCATCTGTCAATATAGGAGAAAACAGAGTGAAAACTATAAATTCAAACTGTTACTGCAAACGAATGCTTCAACCTAGGAGAACGAAACTTGAACATCCTCGTTTTATTTGTGTACTGCTCATTACTTGAAATTATCAAGAAGGTCGGAAAAAAAAATATGTTGAGATTTCAGGAGACTGTAGTATTTTGGCAGCCTAACAATGCCTTTCATTGAATGTGTCTTTCGTCAGTCTCTGCTTAGGTCTACATCCAGAGGAAACAAAAAATAAAAACAGAATGTAGAACTACTTTACTGTTTCAAGTTTCAAGAAGCTAGCACAAAACGTGTTTGATTTAGAGTTCGAACTACATTTGTCAATATAGGAGAAAACAGAGTGAAACCTAAAAATTCAAACTGTTACTCCAAAAGAATGCTTCAATCTAGGAGAACTAAACTTTGGCATCCAAGTGGGATTGGTGTACTGATCATTACTTGAAAGTATCATGAAGATTGGATGAAAAAATATATGTTGAGTTTTCAGGAGACTCTAGTGTGTTGGAAGTTTGACAACCCCTTTCAGTATAAGTGTTATTCGCCAGTCCCAGCTTTAGGATACAAGAGGAAACAAACCTTAGAGATAGAACGTAGAACTACTTTATTGTGTCAAGTTTCAAGAAGCTAGCACATACCGTGTTTGATTTAGAGTTCGAACTGCATCTGTCAATACAGGAGAAAACAGAGTGAAACCTGAAATTTCTAACTGTTCCTGCACACGAATGCTACAACCTAGAAGAACAAAACTTGGGCATCCACGTTTGATTGGTGTACTGATCAATACTTGAAAGAATCATGAAGATTGGATGAAAAAATATATGTTGAGATTTCAGGAGACTATAGTTTTTTGGAAGCTTAACAACGCCTCTCATTGAAAGTGTTATTCGCCAGTCTCTCCTTAAGTCTACATCAAGAGGAAACAAACCTTAGAGATAGAACGTAGAACTACTTTATTGTGTCAAGTTTCAAGAAGCTAGCACAAACCATGTTTGATTTAGAGTTCGAACTGCATCTGTCAATTTAGGAGAAAACAGAGTGAAAACTAAAAATTCAAACTGTTACTGCAAACGAATGCTTCAACCTAGGAGAACGAAACTTGAACATCCTCGTTTTATTTGTGTACTGCTCATTACTTGAAATTATCAAGAAGGTCGGAAAAAAAATATGTTGAGATTTCAGGAGACTGTAGTATTTTGGCAGCCTAACAATGCCTTTCATTGAATGTGTCTTTCATCAGTCTCTGCTTAGGTCTACATCCAGAGGAAACAAAAAATAAAAACAGAATGTAGAACTACTTTACTGTTTCAAGTTTCAAGAAGCTAGCACAAACCGTGTTTGATTTAGAGTTCGAACTACATTTGTCAATATAGGAGAAAACAGAGTGAAACCTAAAAATTCAAACTTTTACTCCAAAAGAATGCTTCAATCTAGGAGAACTAAAATTTGGCATCCAAGTGGGATTGGTGTACTGATCATTACTTGAAAGTATCATGAAGATTGGATGAAAAAATATATGTTGAGATTTCAGGAGACTCTAGTGTGTTGGAAGTTTGGCAACCCCTTTCAGTATAAGTGTTATTCGCCAGTCCCAGCTTTATGATACAAGAGGAAACAAACCTTAGAGATAGAACGTAGAACTACTTTATTGTGTCAAGTTTCAAGAAGCTAGCACAAACCGTGTTTGATTTACAGTTCTAACTGCATCTGTCAATATAGGAGAAAACAGAGTGAAACCTATAATTTCCAAGTAGTTCCTGCAAACGAATGCTACAACCTAGAAGAACAAAACTTGGGCATCCACGTTTGATTGGTGTACTGATCAATACTTGAAAGAATCATGAAGATTGGATGAAAAAATATATGTTGAGATTTGTGGAGACGGTAGTTTTTTGGAAGCTTAACACCGCCTTTCATTGAAAGTGTTATTCGCAAGTCACTGCTTAAGGCTACATAAAAAGGAAACAAACCTTAGAGATAGAACGTAGAACTACTTTATTGTGTCAAGTTTCAAGAAGCTAGCACAAACCGTGTTTGATTTAGAGTTCGAACTGCATCTGTCAATATAGGAGAAAACAGAGTGAAACTTATAATTTCTAACTGTTCCTGCAAACGAATGCTACAACCTAGAAGAACAAAACTTGGGCATCCACGTTTGATTGGTGTACTGATCAATACTTGAAAGAAACATGAAGATTGGATGAAAAAATATATTTTGAGATTTCAGGAGACGGTATTTTTTTGGAAGTTTAACAAGGCCTTTCATTGAAAGTGTTATTCGCCAGTCTCTGCTTAAGGCTACATCAAGAGGAAACAAACCTTAGAGATAGAACGTAGAACTACTTTATTGTGTCAAGTTTCAAGAAGCTAGCACAAACCATGTTTGATTTAGAGTTCGAACTGCATCTGTCAATATAGGAGAAAACAGAGTGAAAACTAAAAATTCAATCTGTTACTCCAAAAGAATGCTTCAATCTAATAGAACTAAACTTTGGCATCCAAGTGGGATTGGTGTACTGATCATTACTTGAAAGTATCATGAAGATTGGATGAAAAAATATATGTTGAGATTTCAGGAGACTCTAGTGTGTTGGAAGTTTGGCAACCCCTTTCAGTATAAGTGTTATTCGCCAGTCCCAGCTGTAGGATACAAGAGGAAACAAACCTTAGAGATAGAACGTAGAACTACTTTATTGTGTCATGTTTCAAGAAGCTAGCACAAACCGTGTTTGATTTAGAGTTCTAACTGTATCTGTCAATATAGGAGAAAACAGAGTGAAACCTATAATTTCTAACTGTTCCTACAAACGAATGCTACAACCTAGAAGAACAAAACTTGGGCATCCACGTTTGATTGGTGTACTGATCTATACTTGAAAGAATCATGAAGATTGGATGAAAAAATATATGTTGAGATTTCAGGAGACGGTAGTTTTTTGGAAGCTTAACAACGCCTTTCATTGAAAGTGTTATTCGCCAGTCTCTGCTTAAGGCTACATCAAGAGGAAACAAACCTTAGAGATAGAACGTAGAACTACTTTATTGTGTCAAGTTTCAAGAAGCTAGCACAAACCATGTTTGATTTAGAGTTCGAACTGCATCTGTCAATATAGGAGAAAACAGAGTGAAAACTAAAAATTCAAACTGTTACTGCAAACGAATGCTTCAACCTAGGAGAACGAAACTTGAACATGCACGTTTTATTGGTGTACTGCTCATTACTTGAAATTATCATGAAGGTCGGAAAAAAAAAACATGTTGAGATTTCTGGAGACTCTATTATTTTGGCAGCTAACAACGCCTTTCATTGAATGTGTCTTTCTTCAATCTCTGCTTAAGTCTACATCCAGAGGAAACAAAAAATAAAAATAGAATGTAGAACTACTGTACTGTTTCAAGTTTCAAGAAGCTAGCACAAACCGTGTTTGATTTAGAGTTCGAACTACATTTGTCAAAATAGGAGAAAACAGAGTGAAACCTAAAAATTCAAACTGTTACTCCAAAAAAATGCTTCAATCTAGGAGAACTAAACTTTGGCAACCAAGTGGGATTGGAACACTGGTCATTACTTGAAAGTATCATGAAGATTGGATGAAAAAATATATGTTGAGATTTCAGGAGACTCTAGTGTGTTGGAAGTTTGGCAACCCCTTTCAGTATAAGTGTTATTCGCCAGTCCCAGCTGTAGGATACAAGAGGAAACAAACCTTAGAGATAGAACGTAGAACTACTTTATTGTGTCAAGTTTCAAGAAGCTAGCACAAACCGTGTTTGATTTAGAGTTCTAACTGCATCTGTCAATATAGGAGAAAACAGAGTGAAACCTATAATTTCTAACTGTTCCTGCAAACGAATGCTACAACCTAGAAGAACAAAACTTGGGCATCCACGTTTGATTGGTGTACTGATCAATACTTGAAAGAATCATGAAGATTGGATGAAAAAATATATGTTGAGATTTCAGGAGACGGTAGTTTTTTGGAAGCTTAACAACGCCTTTCATTGAAAGTGTTATTCGCCAGTCTCTGCTTAAGGCTACATCAAGAGGAAACAAACCTTAGAGATAGAACGTAGAACTACTTTATTGTGTCAAGTTTCAAGAAGCTAGCACAAACCATGTTTGATTTAGAGTTCGAACTGCATCTGTCAATATAGGAGAAAACAGAGTGAAAACTAAAAATTCAAACTGTTACTGCAAACGAATGCTTCAACCTAGGAGAACGAAACTTGAACATGCACGTTTTATTGGTGTACTGCTCATTACTTGAAATTATCATGAAGGTCGGAAAAAAAAACATGTTGAGATTTCTGGAGACTCTATTATTTTGGCAGCTAACAACGCCTTTCATTGAATGTGTCTTTCTTCAATCTCTGCTTAAGTCTACATAAAGAGGAAACAAAAAATAAAAATAGAATGTAGAACTACTGTACTGTTTCAAGTTTCAAGAAGCTAGCACAAACCGTGTTTGATTTAGAGTTCGAACTACATTTGTCAAAATAGGAGAAAACAGAGTGAAACCTAAAAATTCAAACTGTTACTCCAAAAAAATGCTTCAATCTAGGAGAACTAAACATTGGCAACCAAGTGGGATTGGAACACTGGTCATTACTTGAAAGTATCATGAAGATTGGATGAAAAAATATATGTTGAGATTTCAGGAGACTCTAGTGTGTTGGAAGTTTGGCAACCCCTTTCAGTATAAGTGTTATTCGCCAGTCCCAGCTGTAGGATACAAGAGGAAACAAACCTTAGAGATAGAACGTAGAACTACTTTATTGTGTCAAGTTTCAAGAAGCTAGCACAAACCGTGTTTGATTTAGAGTTCTAACTGCATCTGTCAATATAGGAGAAAACAGAGTGAAACCTATAATTTCTAACTGTTCCTGCAAACGAATGCTACAACCTAGAAGAACAAAACTTGGGCATCCACGTTTGATTGGTGTACTGATCAATACCTGAAAGAATCATGAAGATTGGATGAAAAAAATATATGTTGAGATTTCAGGAGACGGTAGTTTTTTGGAAGCTTATCAACGCCTCTCATTGAAAGTGTTATTCGCCAGTCTCTGCTTAAGGCTACATCAAGAGGAAACAAACCTTAGAGATAGAAAGTAGAGCTACTTTATTGTGTCAAGGTTCAAGAAGCTAGCACAAACCATGTTTGATTTAGAGTTCGAACTGCAAATGTCAATATAGGAGAAAACAGAGTGAAAACTAAAAATTCAAACTGTTACTGCAAACGAATGCTTCAACCTAGGAGAACGAAACTTGAACATCCACGTTTTATTGGTGTACTGCTCATTACTTGAAATTATCATGAAGGTCGGAAAAAAAATATGTTGAGATTTCAGGGGACTGTAGTATATTGGCAGCCTAACAACGCCTTTCATTGAATGTGTCTTTCGTCAGTCTCTGCTTAGTTCTACATCCAGAGGAAACAAAAAATAAAAATAGAATGTAGAACTACTTTACTGTTTCAAGTTTCAAGAAGCTAGCACAAACCGTGTTTGATTTAGAGTTCGAACTACATTTGTCAATATAGGAGAAAACAGAGTGAAACCTAAAAATTCAAACTGTTACTCCAAAAGAATGCTTCAATCTAGGAGAACTAAACTTTGGCATCCAAGTGGGATTGGTGTACAGATCATTACTTGAAAGTATCATGAAGATTGGATGAAAAAATATATGTTGATATTTCAGGAGAGTCTAGTGTGTTGGAAGTTTGGCAACCACTTTCAGTATAAGTGTTATTCGCCAGTCCCAGCTGTAGGATACAAGAGGAAACAAACCTTAGAGATAGAACGTAGAACTACTTTATTGTGTCAAGTTTCAAGAAGCTAGCACAAACCTTGTTTGATTAAGAGTTCTATCTGCATCTGTCAATATAGGAGAAAACAGAGTGAAACCTATAATTTCTAACTGTTCCTGCAAACGAATGCTACAACCTAGAAGAAGAAAACTTGGGCATCGACGTTTGATTGGTGTACTGATCAATACTTGAAAGAATCATGAAGATTGGATGAAAAAATATATGTTGAGATTTCAGGAGACGGTAGTATTGTGGAAGCTTAACAACGCCTTTCATTGAAAGTGTTATTCGCCAGTCTCTGCTTAAGGCTACATCAAGAGGAAACAAACCTTAGAGATAGAACGTAGAACTACTTTATTGTGTCAAGTTTCAAGAAGCTAGCACAAACCATGTTTGATTTAGAGTTCGAACTGCATCTGTCAATATAGGAGAAAACAGAGTGAAAACTAAAAATTCAATCTGTTACTCCAAAAGAATGCTTCAATCTAATAGAACTAAACTTTGGCATCCAAGTGGGATTGGTGTACTGATCATTACTTGAAAGTATCATGAAGATTGGATGAAAAAATATATGTTGAGATTTCAGGAGACTCTAGTGTGTTGGAAGTTTGGCAACCCCTTTCAGTATAAGTGTTATTCGCCAGTCCCAGCTTTAGGATACAAGAGGAAACAAACCTTAGAGATAGAACGTAGAACTACTTTATTGTGTCAAGTTTCAAGAAGCTAGCACAAACCGTGTTTGATTTAGAGTTCTAACTGTATCTGTCAATATAGGAGAAAACAGAGTGAAACCTATAATTTCTAACTGTTCCTACAAACGAATGCTACAACCTAGAAGAACAAAACTTGGGCATCCACGTTTGATTGGTGTACTGATCAATACTTGAAAGAATCATGAAGATTGGATGAAAAAATATATGTTGAAATTTCAGGAGACGGTAGGTTTTTGGAAGCTTAACAACGCCTTTCATTGAAAGTGTTATTCGCCAGTCTCTGCTTAAGGCTACATCAAGAGGAAACAAACCTTCGAGATAGAATGTAGAACTACTTTATTGTGTCAAGTTTCAAGAAGCTAGCACAAACCATGTTTGATTTAGAGTTCGAACTGCATCTGTCAATATAGGAGAAAACAGAGTGAAAACTAAAAATTCAAACTGTTACTGCAAACGAATGCTTCAACCTAGGAGAACGAAACTTGAACATGCAAGTTTTATTGGTGTACTGCTCATTACTTGAAATTATCATGAAGGTCGGAAAAAAAAACATGTTGAGATTTCTGGAGACTCTATTATTTTGGCAGCTAACAACGCCTTTCATTGAATGTGTCTTTCGTCAGTCTCTGCTTAGGTCTAAATCCAGAGGAAACAAAAAATAAAAATAGAATGTAGAACTACTTTACTGTTTCAAGTTTCAAGAAGCTAGCACAAACCGTGTTTGATTTAGAGTTCGAACTACATTTGTCAAAATAGGAGAAAACAGAGTGAAACCTAAAAATTCAAACTGTTACTCCAAAAGAATGCTTCAATCTAGGAGAACTAAACTTTGGCATCCAAGTGGGATTGGTGTACTGGTCATTACTTGAAAGTATCATATCATGAAGATTGGATGAAAAAATATATGTTGAGATTTCAGGAGACTCTAGTGTGTTGGAAGTTTGGGAACCCCTTTCAGTATAAGTGTTATTCGCCAGTCCCAGCTGTAGGATACAAGAGGAAACAAACCTTAGAGATAGAACGTAGAACTACTTTATTGTGTCAAGTTTCAAGAAGCTAGCACAAACCGTGTTTGATTTAGAGTTCTAACTGCATCTGTCAATATAGGAGAAAACAGAGTGAAACCTATAGTTTCTAACTGTTCCTGCAAACGAATGCTACAACCTAGAAGAACAAAACTTGGGCATCCACGTTTGATTGGTGTACTGATCAATACCTGAAAGAATCATGAAGATTGGATGAAAAAATATATGTTGAGATTTCAGGAGATGGTAGTTTTTTGGAAGCATATCAACGCCTCTCATTGAAAGTGTTATTCGCCAGTCTCTGCTTAAGGCTACATCAAGAGGAAACAAACCTTAGAGATAGAACGTAGAACTACTTTATTGTGTCAAGTTTCAAGAAGCTAGCACAAACCATGTTTGATTTAGAGTTCGAACTGCATCTGTCAATATAGGAGAAAACAGAGTGAAAACTAAAAATTCAAACTGTTACTGCAAACGAATGCTTCAACCTAGGAGAACGAAACTTGAACATCCACGTTTTATTGGTGTACTGCTCATTGCTTGAAATTATCATGAAGGTCGGAAAAAAATATGTTGAGATTTCAGGAGACTGTAGTATTTTGGCCGCCTAACAACGCCTTTCATTGAATGTGTCTTTCGTCAGTCTCTGCTTAGGTCTACATCCAGAGGAAACAAAAAATAAAAATAGAATGTAGAACTACTTTACTGTTTCAAGTTTCAAGAAGCTAGCACAAACCGTGTTTGATTTAGAGTTCGAACTACATTTGTCAATATAGGAGAAAACAGAGTGAAACCTAAAAATTCAAACTGTTACTCCAAAATAATGCTTCAATCTAGGAGAACTAAACTTTGGCATCCAAGTGGGATGGGTGTACTGATCATTACTTGAAAGTATCATGAAGATTGGATGAAAAAATATATGTTGAGATTTCAGGAGACTCTAGTGTGTTGGAAGTTTGGCAACCCCTTTCAGTATAAGTGTTATTCGCCAGTCCCAGCTGTAGGATACAAGAGGAAACAAACCTTAGAGATAGAACATAGAACTACTTTATTGTGTCAAGTTTCAAGAAGCTAACACAAACCGTGTTTGATTTAGAGTTCTAACTGCATCTGTCAATATAGGAGAAAACAGAGTGAAACCTATAATTTCTAACTGTTCCTGCAAACGAATGCTACAACCTAGAAGAAGAAAACTTGGGCATCGACGTTTGATTGGTGTACTGATCAATACTTGAAAGAATCATGAAGATTGGATGAAAAAATATATGTTGAGATTTCAGGAGACGGTAGTTTTTTGGAAGCTTAACAACGACTTTCATTGAAAGTGTTATTCGCCAGTCTCTGCTTAAGGCTACATCAAGAGGAAACAAACCTTAGAGATAGAACGTAGTACTACTTTATTGTGTCAAGTTTCAAGAAGCTAGCACAAACCATGTTTGATTTAGAGTTCGAACTGCATCTGTCAATATAGGAGAAAACAGAGTGAAAACTAAAAATTCAAACTGTTACTGCAAACGAATGCTTCAACCTAGGAGAACGAAACTTGAACATCCACGTTTTATTGGTGTACTGCTCATTACTTGAAATTATCATGAAGGTCGGAAAAAATAATATGTTGAGATTTCAGGAGACTGTAGTATTTTGGCAGCCTAACAAGGCCTTTCATTGAATGTGTCTTTCATCAGTCTCTGCTTAGGTCTACATCCAGAGGAAACAAAAAATAAAAATAGAATGTAGAACTACTTTACTGTTTAAAGTTTCAAGAAGGTAGCACAAACCGTGTTTAATTTAGAGTTCGAACTACATTTGTCAATATAAGAGAAAACAGAGTGAAACCTAAAAATTCAAACTGTTACTCCAAAAGAATGCTTCAATCAAGGAGAATTAAACTTTGGCATCCAAGTGGGATTGGTGTACTGATCATTACTTGAAAGTATCATGAAGATTGGATGAAAAAATATATGTTGATATTTCAGGAGACTCTAGTGTGTTGGAAGTTTGGCAACCCCTTTCAGTATAAGTGTTATTCGCCCATCCCAGCTTTAGGATACAAGAGAAAACAAACCTTAGAGATAGAACGTAGAACTACTTTATTGTGTCAAGTTTCAAGAAGCTAGCACAAACCGTGTTTGATTTAGAGTTCTAACTGCATCTGTCAATATAGGAGAAAACAGAGTGAAACCTATAATTTCTAACTGTTCCTGCAAACGAATGCTACAACCTAAAAGAACAAAACCTTGGCATCCACGTTTGATTGGTGTACTGTTCAATACTTGAAAGAATCATGAAGATTGGATGAAAAAATATATGTTGAGATTTCAGGAGACGGTAGTTTTTGGAAGCTTAACAACGCCTTTCATTGAAAGGGTTATTCGCCAGTCTCTGCTTAAGGCTACATCAAGAGGAAACAAACCTTAGAGATAGAACGTAGAACTACTTTATTGTGTCAAGTTTCAAGAAGCTAGCACAAACCATGTTTGATTTAGAGTTCGAACTGCATCTGTCAATATAGGAGAAAACAGAGTGAAAACTAAAAATTCAAACTGTTACTGCAAACGAATGCTTCAACCTAGGAGAACGAAATTTGAACATCCACGTTTTATTGGTGTACTGCTCATTACTTGAAATTATCATGAAGGTCGGAAAAAAAATATGTTGAGATTTCAGGAGACTGTAGTATTTTGGCAGCCTAACAACGCCTTTCATTGAATGTGTCTTTCGTCAGTCTCTACTTAGGTCTACATCCAGAGGAAACAAAAAATAAAAATAGAATGTAGAACTACTTTACTGTTTCACGTTTCAAAAGCTAGCACAAACCGTGTTTGATTTAGAGTTCGAACTACATTTGTCAATATAGGAGAAAAAAGAGTGAAACCTAAAAATTCAAACTGGTACTCCAAAAGAATGCTTCAATCTAGGAGAACTAAACTTTGGCATCCAAGTGGGATTGGTGTACTGATTATTACTTGAAAGTAACATGAAGATTGGATGAAAAAATATATGTTGAGATTTCAGGAGACTCTAGTGTGTTGGAAGTTTGGCAACCCCTTTCAGTATAAGTGTTATTCGCCAATCCCAGCTATAGGATACAAGAGGAAACAAACCTTAGAGATAGAACGTAGAACTACTTTATTGTGTCAAGTTTCAAGAAGCTAGCACAAACCTTGTTTGATTAAGTGTTCTATCTGCATCTGTCAATATAGGAGAAAACAGAGTGAAACCTATAATTTCTAACTGTTCCTGCACACGAATGCTACAACCTAGAAGAACAAAACTTGGGAATCCACGTTTGATTGGTGTACTGATCAATACTTGAAAGAATCATGAAGATTGGATGAAAAAATATATGTTGATATTTCAGGAGACGGTAGTATTTTGGAAGCTTAACAACGCCTTTCATTGAAAGTGTTATTCGCCAGTCTCTGCTTTAGGCTACATCAAGAGGAAACAAACCTTAGAGATAGAACGTAGAACTACTTTATTGTGTCAAGTTTCAAGAAGCTAGCACAAACCATGTTTGATTTAGAGTTCGAAATGCATCTGTCAATATAGGAGAAAACAGAGTGAAAACTAAAAATTCAAACTGTTACTCCAAAAGAATGCTTCAATCTAATAGAACTAAACTTTGGCATCCAAGTGGGATTGGTGTACTGATCATTACTTGAAAGTATCATGAAGATTGGATGAAAAATATATGTTGAGATTTCAGGAGACTCTAGTGTGTTGGAAGTTTGGCAACCCCTTTCAGTATAAGTGTTATTCGCCAGTCCCAGCTGTAGGATACAAGAGGAAACAAACCTTAGAGATAGAACGTAGAACTACTTTATTGTGTCAAGTTTCAAGAAGCTAGTACAAACCGTGTTTGATTTAGAGTTCTAACTGCATCTGTCAATATAGGAGAAAACAGAGTGAAACCTATAATTTCTAACTGTTCCTGCAAACGAATGCTACAACCTAGAAGAACAAAACTTGGGCATCCACGTTTGATTGGTGTACTGATCAATACTTGAAAGAATCATGAAGATTGGATGAAAAAATATATGTTGAGATTTCAGGAGACTGTAGTTTTTTGGAAGCTTAACAACGCCTTTCATTGAAAGGGTTATTCGCCAGTCTCTGCTTAAGGCTACATCAAGAGGAAACAAACCTTAGAGATAGAACGTAGAACTACTTTATTGTGTCAAGTTTCAAGAAGCTAGCACAAACAATGTTTGATTTAGAATTCGAACTGCATGTGTCAATATAGGAGAAAACAGAGTGAAAACTAAAAATTCAAACTGTTACTGCAAACGAATGCTGCAATCTAGGAGAACGAAACTTGAACATCCACGTTTTATTGGTGTACTGCTCATTACTTGATATTATCATGAGGTTCGGAAAAAAAATATGTTGAGATTTCAGGAGACTGTAGTATTTTGGCAGCCTAACAACGCCTTTCATTGAATGTGTCTTTCGTCAGTCTCTGCTTAGGTCTACATATAGAGGAAACAAAAAATAAAAATAGAATGTAGAACTACTTTACTGTTTCAAGTTTCAAAAGCTAGCACAAACCGTGTTTGATTTAGAGTTCGAACTACATTTGTCAATATAGGAGAAAACAGAGTGAAACCTAAAAATTCAAACTGTTACTCCAAAAGAATGCTTCAATCTAGGAGAACTAAAGTTTGGCATCCAAGTGGGATTGGTGTACTGATCATTACTTGAAAGTATCATGAAGATTGGATGAAAAAATATATGTTGAGATTTCAGGAGACTCTAGTGTGTTGGAAGTTTGGCAACCCCTTTCAGTATAAGTGTTATTCGCCAGTCCCAGCTTTAGGATACAAGAGGAAACAAACCTTAGAGATAGAACGTAGAACTACTTTATTGTGTCAAGTTTCAAGAAGCTAGCACAAACCGTGTTTGATTTAGAGTTCTAACTGCTTCTGTCAATATAGGAGAAAACAGAGTGAAACCTATAATTTCTAACTGTTCCTGCAAACGAATGCTACAACCTAGAAGAACAAAACATGGGCATCCAAGTTTGATTGGTGTACTGATCAATACTTGAAAGAATCATGAAGATTGGATGAAAAAATATATGTTGAGATTTCAGGAGACGGTAGTTTTTTGGAAGCTTAACAACGCCTTTCATTGAAAGTGTTATTCGCCAATCTCTGCTTAAGGCTACATCAAGAGGAAATAAACCTTGGGATAGAACGTAGAACTACTTTATCATGTCAAGTTTCAAGAAGCTAGCACAAACCATGTTTGATTTAGAGTTCGAACTTCATCTGTCAATATAGGAGAAAACAGAGTGAAAACTAAAAATTCAAACTGTTACTGCAAACGAATGCTTCAACCTAGGAGAACGAAACTTGAACATCCACGTTTTATTGGTGTACTGCTCATTACTTGAAATTATCATGAAGGTCGGAAAAAAAATATGTTGAAATTTCAGGAGACTGTAGTATTTTGGCAGCCTAACAACGCCTTTCATTGAATGTGTCTTTCGTCAGTCTCTGCTTAGGTCTACATCCAGAGGAAACAAAAAATAAAAATAGAATGTAGAACTACTTTACTGTTTCAAGTTTCAAGAAGCTAGCACAAACCGTGTTTGATTTAGAGTTCGAACTACATTTGTCAATATAGGAGAAAACAGAGTGAAACCTAAAAATTCAAACTGTTACTCCAAAAGAATGCTTCAATCTAGGAGAACTAAACTTTGGCATCCAAGTGGGATTGGTGTACTGATCATTACTTGAAAGTATCATGAAGATTGGATGAAAAAATATATGTTGAGATTTCAGGAGACTCTAGTGTGTTGGAAGTTTGGCAACCCCTTTCAGTATAAGTGTTATTCGCCAGTCCCAGCTGTAGGATACAAGAGGAAACAAACCTTAGAGATAGAACGTAGAACTACTTTATTGTGTCAAGTTTCAAGAAGCTAGCACAAACCGTGTTTGATTTAGAGTTCTAACTGCATCTGTCAATATAGGAGAAAACAGAGTGAAACCTATAATTTCTAACTGTTCCTGCAAACGAATGCTACAACCTAGAAGAAGAAAACTTGGGCATCGACGTTTGATTGGTGTACTGATCAATACTTGAAAGAATCATGAAGATTGGATGAAAAAATATATGTTGAGATTTCAGGAGACGGTAGTTTTTTGGAAGCTTAACAACGCCTTTCATTGAAAGTGTTATTCGCCAGTCTCTGCTTAAGGCTACATCAAGAGGAAACAAACCTTGAGATAGAACGTAGAACTACTTTATTGTGTCAAGTTTCAAGAAGCTAGCACAAACCTTGTTTGATTAAGAGTTCTATCTGCATCTGTCAATATAGGAGAAAACAGAGTGAAACCTATAATTTCTAACTGTTCCTGCAAACGAATGCTACAACCTAGAAGAACAAAACTTGGGAATCCACTTTTGATTGGTGTACTGATCAATACTTGAAAGAATCATGAAGATTGGATGAAAAAATATATGTTGATATTTCAGGAGACGGTAGTATTTTGGAAGCTTAACAACGCCATTCATTGAAAGTGTTATTCGCCAGTCTCTGCTTTAGGCTACATCAAGAGGCAACAAACCTTAGAGATAGAACGTAGAACTACTTTATTGTGTCAAGTTTCAAGAAGCTAGCACAAACCATGTTTGATTTAGAGTTCGAACTGCATCTGTTAATATAGGAGAAAACAGAGTGAAAACTAAAAATTCAAACTGTTACTCCAAAAGAATGCTTCAATCTAATAGAACTAAACTTTGGCATCCAAGTGGGATTGGTGTACTGATCATTACTTGAAAGTATCATGAAGATTGGATGAAAAAATATATGTTGAGATTTCAGGAGACTCTAGTGTGTTGGAAGTTTGGCAACCCCTTTCAGTATAAGTGTTATTCGCCAGTCCCAGCTGTAGGATACAAGAGGAAACAAACCTTAGAGATAGAACGTAGAACTACTTTATTGTGTCAAGTTTCAAGAAGCTAGCACAAACCGTGTTTGATTTAGAGATCTAACTGCATCTGTCAATATAGGAGAAAACAGAGTGAAACCTATAATTTCTAACTGTTCCTGCAAACGAATGCTACAACCTAGAAGAACAAAACTTGGGCATCCACGTTTGATTGGTGTACTGATCAATACTTGAAAGAATCATGAAGATTGGATGAAAAAATATATGTTGAGATTTCAGGAGACGGTAGTTTTTGGAAGCTTAACAACGCCTTTCATTGAAAGGGTTATTCGCCAGTCTCTGCTTAAGGCTACATCAAGAGGAAACAAACCTTAGAGATAGAACGTAGAACTACTTTATTGTGTCAAGTTTCAAGAAGCTAGCACAAACCATGTTTGATTTAGAGTTCGAACTGCATCTGTCAATATAGGAGAAAACAGAGTGAAAACTAAAAATTCAAACTGTTACTGCAAACGAATGCTTCAACCTAGGAGAACGAAATTTGAACATCCACGTTTTATTGGTGTACTGCTCATTACTTGAAATTATCATGAAGGTCGGAAAAAAAATATGTTGAGATTTCAGGAGACTGTAGTATTTTGGCAGCCTAACAACGCCTTTCATTGAATGTGTCTTTCGTCAGTCTCTACTTAGGTCTACATCCAGAGGAAACAAAAAATAAAAATAGAATGTAGAACTACTTTACTGTTTCACGTTTCAAAAGCTAGCACAAACCGTGTTTGATTTAGAGTTCGAACTACATTTGTCAATATAGGAGAAAAAAGAGTGAAACCTAAAAATTCAAACTGGTACTCCAAAAGAATGCTTCAATCTAGGAGAACTAAACTTTGGCATCCAAGTGGGATTGGTGTACTGATTATTACTTGAAAGTAACATGAAGATTGGATGAAAAAATATATGTTGAGATTTCAGGAGACTCTAGTGTGTTGGAAGTTTGGCAACCCCTTTCAGTATAAGTGTTATTCGCCAATCCCAGCTATAGGATACAAGAGGAAACAAACCTTAGAGATAGAACGTAGAACTACTTTATTGTGTCAAGTTTCAAGAAGCTAGCACAAACCTTGTTTGATTAAGTGTTCTATCTGCATCTGTCAATATAGGAGAAAACAGAGTGAAACCTATAATTTCTAACTGTTCCTGCACACGAATGCTACAACCTAGAAGAACAAAACTTGGGAATCCACGTTTGATTGGTGTACTGATCAATACTTGAAAGAATCATGAAGATTGGATGAAAAAATATATGTTGATATTTCAGGAGACGGTAGTATTTTGGAAGCTTAACAACGCCTTTCATTGAAAGTGTTATTCGCCAGTCTCTGCTTTAGGCTACATCAAGAGGAAACAAACCTTAGAGATAGAACGTAGAACTACTTTATTGTGTCAAGTTTCAAGAAGCTAGCACAAACCATGTTTGATTTAGAGTTCGAAATGCATCTGTCAATATAGGAGAAAACAGAGTGAAAACTAAAAATTCAAACTGTTACTCCAAAAGAATGCTTCAATCTAATAGAACTAAACTTTGGCATCCAAGTGGGATTGGTGTACTGATCATTACTTGAAAGTATCATGAAGATTGGATGAAAAATATATGTTGAGATTTCAGGAGACTCTAGTGTGTTGGAAGTTTGGCAACCCCTTTCAGTATAAGTGTTATTCGCCAGTCCCAGCTGTAGGATACAAGAGGAAACAAACCTTAGAGATAGAACGTAGAACTACTTTATTGTGTCAAGTTTCAAGAAGCTAGTACAAACCGTGTTTGATTTAGAGTTCTAACTGCATCTGTCAATATAGGAGAAAACAGAGTGAAACCTATAATTTCTAACTGTTCCTGCAAACGAATGCTACAACCTAGAAGAACAAAACTTGGGCATCCACGTTTGATTGGTGTACTGATCAATACTTGAAAGAATCATGAAGATTGGATGAAAAAATATATGTTGAGATTTCAGGAGACTGTAGTTTTTTGGAAGCTTAACAACGCCTTTCATTGAAAGGGTTATTCGCCAGTCTCTGCTTAAGGCTACATCAAGAGGAAACAAACCTTAGAGATAGAACGTAGAACTACTTTATTGTGTCAAGTTTCAAGAAGCTAGCACAAACAATGTTTGATTTAGAATTCGAACTGCATGTGTCAATATAGGAGAAAACAGAGTGAAAACTAAAAATTCAAACTGTTACTGCAAACGAATGCTGCAATCTAGGAGAACGAAACTTGAACATCCACGTTTTATTGGTGTACTGCTCATTACTTGATATTATCATGAGGTTCGGAAAAAAAATATGTTGAGATTTCAGGAGACTGTAGTATTTTGGCAGCCTAACAACGCCTTTCATTGAATGTGTCTTTCGTCAGTCTCTGCTTAGGTCTACATATAGAGGAAACAAAAAATAAAAATAGAATGTAGAACTACTTTACTGTTTCAAGTTTCAAAAGCTAGCACAAACCGTGTTTGATTTAGAGTTCGAACTACATTTGTCAATATAGGAGAAAACAGAGTGAAACCTAAAAATTCAAACTGTTACTCCAAAAGAATGCTTCAATCTAGGAGAACTAAAGTTTGGCATCCAAGTGGGATTGGTGTACTGATCATTACTTGAAAGTATCATGAAGATTGGATGAAAAAATATATGTTGAGATTTCAGGAGACTCTAGTGTGTTGGAAGTTTGGCAACCCCTTTCAGTATAAGTGTTATTCGCCAGTCCCAGCTTTAGGATACAAGAGGAAACAAACCTTAGAGATAGAACGTAGAACTACTTTATTGTGTCAAGTTTCAAGAAGCTAGCACAAACCGTGTTTGATTTAGAGTTCTAACTGCTTCTGTCAATATAGGAGAAAACAGAGTGAAACCTATAATTTCTAACTGTTCCTGCAAACGAATGCTACAACCTAGAAGAACAAAACATGGGCATCCAAGTTTGATTGGTGTACTGATCAATACTTGAAAGAATCATGAAGATTGGATGAAAAAATATATGTTGAGATTTCAGGAGACGGTAGTTTTTTGGAAGCTTAACAACGCCTTTCATTGAAAGTGTTATTCGCCAGTCTCTGCTTAAGGCTACATCAAGAGGAAATAAACCTTGGGATAGAACGTAGAACTACTTTATCATGTCAAGTTTCAAGAAGCTAGCACAAACCATGTTTGATTTAGAGTTCGAACTTCATCTGTCAATATAGGAGAAAACAGAGTGAAAACTAAAAATTCAAACTGTTACTGCAAACGAATGCTTCAACCTAGGAGAACGAAACTTGAACATCCACGTTTTATTGGTGTACTGCTCATTACTTGAAATTATCATGAAGGTCGGAAAAAAAATATGTTGAAATTTCAGGAGACTGTAGTATTTTGGCAGCCTAACAACGCCTTTCATTGAATGTGTCTTTCGTCAGTCTCTGCTTAGGTCTACATCCAGAGGAAACAAAAAATAAAAATAGAATGTAGAACTACTTTACTGTTTCAAGTTTCAAGAAGCTAGCACAAACCGTGTTTGATTTAGAGTTCGAACTACATTTGTCAATATAGGAGAAAACAGAGTGAAACCTAAAAATTCAAACTGTTACTCCAAAAGAATGCTTCAATCTAGGAGAACTAAACTTTGGCATCCAAGTGGGATTGGTGTACTGATCATTACTTGAAAGTATCATGAAGATTGGATGAAAAAATATATGTTGAGATTTCAGGAGACTCTAGTGTGTTGGAAGTTTGGCAACCCCTTTCAGTATAAGTGTTATTCGCCAGTCCCAGCTGTAGGATACAAGAGGAAACAAACCTTAGAGATAGAACGTAGAACTACTTTATTGTGTCAAGTTTCAAGAAGCTAGCACAAACCGTGTTTGATTTAGAGTTCTAACTGCATCTGTCAATATAGGAGAAAACAGAGTGAAACCTATAATTTCTAACTGTTCCTGCAAACGAATGCTACAACCTAGAAGAAGAAAACTTGGGCATCGACGTTTGATTGGTGTACTGATCAATACTTGAAAGAATCATGAAGATTGGATGAAAAAATATATGTTGAGATTTCAGGAGACGGTAGTTTTTTGGAAGCTTAACAACGCCTTTCATTGAAAGTGTTATTCGCCAGTCTCTGCTTAAGGCTACATCAAGAGGAAACAAACCTTGAGATAGAACGTAGAACTACTTTATTGTGTCAAGTTTCAAGAAGCTAGCACAAACCTTGTTTGATTAAGAGTTCTATCTGCATCTGTCAATATAGGAGAAAACAGAGTGAAACCTATAATTTCTAACTGTTCCTGCAAACGAATGCTACAACCTAGAAGAACAAAACTTGGGAATCCACTTTTGATTGGTGTACTGATCAATACTTGAAAGAATCATGAAGATTGGATGAAAAAATATATGTTGATATTTCAGGAGACGGTAGTATTTTGGAAGCTTAACAACGCCATTCATTGAAAGTGTTATTCGCCAGTCTCTGCTTTAGGCTACATCAAGAGGCAACAAACCTTAGAGATAGAACGTAGAACTACTTTATTGTGTCAAGTTTCAAGAAGCTAGCACAAACCATGTTTGATTTAGAGTTCGAACTGCATTTGTTAATATAGGAGAAAACAGAGTGAAAACTAAAAATTCAAACTGTTACTCCAAAAGAATGCTTCAATCTAATAGAACTAAACTTTGGCATCCAAGTGGGATTGGTGTACTGATCATTACTTGAAAGTATCATGAAGATTGGATGAAAAAATATATGTTGAGATTTCAGGAGACTCTAGTGTGTTGGAAGTTTGGCAACCCCTTTCAGTATAAGTGTTATTCGCCAGTCCCAGCTGTAGGATACAAGAGGAAACAAACCTTAGAGATAGAACGTAGAACTACTTTATTGTGTCAAGTTTCAAGAAGCTAGCACAAACCGTGTTTGATTTAGAGATCTAACTGCATCTGTCAATATAGGAGAAAACAGAGTGAAACCTATAATTTCTAACTGTTCCTGCAAACGAATGCTACAACCTAGAAGAACAAAACTTGGGCATCCACGTTTGATTGGTGTACTGATCAATACTTGAAAGAATCATGAAGATTGGATGAAAAAATATATGTTGAGATTTCAGGAGACGGTAGTTTTTTTGGAAGCTTAACAACGCCTTTCATTGAAAGGGTTATTCGCCAGTCTCTGCTTAAGGCTACATCAAGAGGAAACAAACCTTAGAGATAGAACGTAGAACTACTTTATTGTGTCAAGTTTCAAGAAGCTAGCACAAACCATGTTTGATTTAGAATTCGAACTGCATGTGTCAATATAGGAGAAAACAGAGTGAAAACTAAAAATTCAAACTGTTACTGCAAACGAATGCTGCAATCTAGGAGAACGAAACTTGAACATCCACGTTTTATTGGTGTACTGCTCATTACTTGATATTATCATGAGGTTCGGAAAAAAAATATGTTGAGATTTGAGGAGACTGTAGTATTTTGGCAGCCTAACAACGCCTTTCATTGAATGTGTCTTTCGTCAGTCTCTGCTTAGGTCTACATATACAGGAAACAAAAAATAAAAATAGAATGTAGAACTACTTTACTGTTTCAAGTTTCAAAAGCTAGCACAAACCGTGTTTGATTTAGAGTTCGAACTACATTTGTCAATATAGGAGAAAACAGAGTGAAACCTAAAAATTCAAACTGTTACTCCAAAAGAATGCTTCAATCTAGGAGAACTAAAGTTTGGCATCCAAGTGGGATTGGTGTACTGATCATTACTTGAAAGTATCATGAAGATTGGATGAAAAAATATATGTTGAGATTTCAGGAGACCCTAGTGTGATGGAAGTTTGGCAACCCCTTTCAGTATAAGTGTTATTCGCCAGTCCCAGCTTTAGGATACAAGAGGAAACAAACCTTAGAGATAGAACGTAGAACTACTTTATTGTGTCAAGTTTCAAGAAGCTAGCACAAACCGTGTTTGATTTAGAGTTCTAACTGCTTCTGTCAATATAGGAGAAAACAGAGTGAAACCTATAATTTCTAACTGTTCCTGCAAACGAATGCTACAACCTAGAAGAACAAAACATGGGCATCCAAGTTTGATTGGTGTACTGATCAATACTTGAAAGAATCATGAAGATTGGATGAAAAAATATATGTTGAGATTTCAGGAGACGGTAGTTTTTTGGAAGCTTAACAACGCCTTTCATTGAAAGTGTTATTCGCCAGTCTCTGCTTAAGGCTACATCAAGAGGCAACAAACCTTGAGATAGAACGTAGAACTACTTTATTGTGTCAAGTTTCAAGAAGCTAGCACAAACCATGTTTGATTTAGAGTTCGAACTTCATCTGTCAATATAGGAGAAAACAGAGTGAAAACTAAAAATTCAAACTGTTACTGCAAACGAATGCTTCAACCTAGGAGAACGAAACTTGAATATCCACGTTTTATTGGTGTACTGCTCATTACTTGAAATTATCATGAAGGTCGGAAAAAAAATATGTTGAAATTTCAGGAGACTGTAGTATTTTGACAGCCTAACAACGCCTTTCATTGAATGTGTCTTTCGTCAGTCTCTGCTTAGGTCTACATCCAGAGGAAACAAAAAATAAAAATAGAATGTAGAACTACTTTACTGTTTCAAGTTTCAAGAAGCTAGCACAAACCGTGTTTGATTTAGAGTTCGAACTACATTTGTCAATATAGGAGAAAACAGAGTGAAACCTAAAAATTCAAAAGAATGCTTCAATCTAGGAGAACTAAACTTTGGCATTAAAGTGGGATTGGTGTACTGATCTAACTTGAAAGTATCATGAAGATTGGATGAAAAAAAATATGTTGAGATTTCAGGAGACTCTAGTGTGTTGGAAGTTTGGCAACCCCTTTCAGTATATATGTTATTCGCCAGTCCCAGCTTTAGGATACAAGAGGAAACAAACCTTAGAGATAGAACGTAGAACTACTTTATTGTGTCAAGTTTCAAGAAGCTAGCACAAACCGTGTTTGATTTAGAGTTCTAACTGCATCTGTCAATATAGGAGAAAACAGAGTGAAACCTATAATTTCTAACTGTTCCTGCAAACGAATGCTACAACCTAGAAGAACAAAACTTGGGCATCCACGTTTTATTGGTGTACTGATCAATACCTGAAAGAATCATGAAGATTGGATGAAAAAATATATGTTGAGATTTCAGGAGACGGTAGTTTTTTGGAAGCTTATCAACGCCTCTCATTGAAAGTGTTATTCGCCAGTCTCTGCTTAAGGCTACATCAAGAGGAAACAAACTTTAGAGACAGAACGTAGAACTACTTTATTGTGTCAAGGTTCAAGAAGCTAGCACAAACCATGTTTGATTTAGAGTTCGAACTGCATCTGTCAATATAGGAGAAAACAGAGTGAAAACTAAAAATTCAAACTGTTACTGCAAACGAATGCTTCAACCTTGGAGAACGAAACTTGAACATCCACGTTTTATTGGTGTACTGCTCATTACTTGAAATTATCATGAAGGTCGGAAAAAAAATATGTTGAGATTTCAGGAGACTGTAGTATTTTGGCAGCCTAACAACGCCTTTCATTGAATGTGTCTTTCGTCAGTCTCTGCTTAGGTCTACATCCAGAGGAAACAAAAAATAAAAATAGAATGTAGAACTACTTTACTGTTTCAAGTTTCAAGAAGCTAGCACAAACCGTGTTTGATTTAGAGTTCGAACTACATTTGTCAATATAGGAGAAAACAGAGTGAAACCTAAAAATTCAAACTGTTACTCCAAAAGAATGCTTCAATCTAGGAGAACTAAACTTTGGCATCCAAGTGGGATTGGTGTACTGATCATTACTTGAAAGTATCATGAAGATTGGATGAAAAAATATATGTTGAGATTTCAGGAGACTCTAGTGTGTTGGAAGTTTGGCAACCCCTTTCAGTATAAGTGTTATTCGCCAGTCCCAGCTGTAGGATACAAGAGGAAACAAACCTTAGAGATAGAACGTAGAACTACTTTATTGTGTCAAGTTTCAAGAAGCTAGCACAAACCGTGTTTGATTTAGAGTTCTAACTGCATCTGTCAATATAGGAGAAAACAGAGTGAAACCTATAATTTCTAACTGTTCCTGCAAACGAATGCTACAACCTAGAAGAAGAAAACTTGGGCATCGACGTTTGATTGGTGTACTGATCAATACTTGAAAGAATCATGAAGATTGGATGAAAAAATATATGTTGAGATTTCAGGAGACGGTAGTTTTTTGGAAGCTTAACAACGACTTTCATTGAAAGTGTTATTCGCCAGTCTCTGCTTAAGGCTACATCAAGAGGAAACAAACCTTAGAGATAGAACGTAGAACTACTTTATTGTGTCAAGTTTCAAGAAGCTAGCACAAACCATGTTTGATTTAGAGTTCGAACTGCATCTGTCAATATAGGAGAAAAAAGAGTGAAAACTAAAAATTCAAACTGTTACTCCAAAAGAATGCTTCAATCTAATAGAACTAAACTTTGGCATCCAAGTGGGATTGGTGTACTGATTATTACTTGAAAGTATCATGAAGATTGGATGAAAAAATATATGTTGAGATTTCAGGAGACTCTAGTGTGTTGGAAGTTTGGCAACCCCTTTCAGTATAAGTGTTATTCGCCAATCCCAGCTATAGGATACAAGAGGAAACAAACCTTAGAGATAGAACGTAGAACTACTTTATTGTGTCAAGTTTCAAGAAGCTAGCACAAACCTTGTTTGATTAAGAGTTCTATCTGCATCTGTCAATATAGGAGAAAACAGAGTGAAACCTATAATTTCTAACTGTTCCTGCAAACGAATGCTACAACCTAGAAGAGCAAAACTTGGGAATCCACGTTTGATTGGTGTACTGATCAATACTTGAAAGAATCATGAAGATTGGATGAAAAAATATATGTTGATATTTCAGGAGACGGTAGTATTTTGGAAGCTTAACAACGCCTTTCATTGAAAGTGTTATTCGCCAGTCTCTGCTTTAGGCTACATCAAGAGGAAACAAACCTTAGAGATAGAACGTAGAACTACTTTATTGTGTCAAGTTTCAAGAAGCTAGCACAAACCATGTTTGATTTAGAGTTCGAACTGCATCTGTCAATATAGGAGAAAACAGAGTGAAAACTAAAAATTCAAACTGTTACTCCAAAAGAATGCTTCAATCTAATAGAACTAAACTTTGGCATCCAAGTGGGATTGGTGTACTGATCATTACTTGAAAGTATCATGAAGATTGAATGAAAAAATATGTGTTGAGATTTCATGAGACTCTAGTGTGTTGGAAGTTTGGCAACTCCTTTCAGTATAAGTGTTATTCGCCAGTCCCAGCTATAGGATACAAGAGGAAACAAACCTTAGAGATAGAACGTAGAACTACTTTATTGTGTCAAGTTTCAAGAAGCTAGCACAAACCTTGTTTGATTAAGAGTTCTATCTGCATCTGTCAATATAGGAGAAAACAGAGTGAAACCTATAATTTCTAACTGTTCCTGCAAACGAATGCTACAACCTAGAAGAACAAAACTTGGGCATCCACGTTTGATTGGTGTACTGATCAATACTTGAAAGAATCATGAAGATTGGATGAAAAAATATATGTTGAGATTTCAGGAGACGGTAGTTTTTTGGAAGCTTAACAACGCCTTTCATTGAAAGGGTTATTCGCCAGTCTCTGCTTAAGGCTACATCAAGAGGAAACAAACCTTAGAGATAGAACGTAGAACTACTTTATTGTGTCAAGTTTCAAGAAGCTAGCACAAACCATGTTTGATTTAGAATTCGAACTGCATGTGTCAATATAGGAGAAAACAGAGTGAAAACTAAAAATTCAAACTGTTACTGCAAACGAATGCTGCAATCTAGGAGAACGAAACTTGAACATCCACGTTTTATTGGTGTACTGCTCATTACTTGATATTATCATGAGGTTCGGAAAAAAAATATGTTGAGATTTCAGGAGACTGTAGTATTTTGGCAGCCTAACAACGCCTTTCATTGAATGTGTCTTTCGTCAGTCTCTGCTTAGGTCTACATATACAGGAAACAAAAAATAAAAATAGAATGTAGAACTACTTTACTGTTTCAAGTTTCAAAAGCTAGCACAAACCGTGTTTGATTTAGAGTTCGAACTACATTTGTCAATATAGGAGAAAACAGAGTGAAACCTAAAAATTCAAACTGTTACTCCAAAAGAATGCTTCAATCTAGGAGAACTAAAGTTTGGCATCCAAGTGGGATTGGTGTACTGATCATTACTTGAAAGTATCATGAAGATTGGATGAAAAAATATATGTTGAGATTTCAGGAGACTCTAGTGTGTTGGAAGTTTGGCAACCCCTTTCAGTATAAGTGTTATTCGCCAGTCCCAGCTTTAGGATACAAGAGGAAACAAACCTTAGAGATAGAACGTAGAACTACTTTATTGTGTCAAGTTTCAAGAAGCTAGCACAAACCGTGTTTGATTTAGAGTTCTAACTGCTTCTGTCAATATAGGAGAAAACAGAGTGAAACCTATAATTTCTAACTGTTCCTGCAAACGAATGCTACAACCTAGAAGAACAAAACATGGGCATCCAAGTTTGATTGGTGTACTGATCAATACTTGAAAGAATCATGAAGATTGGATGAAAAAATATATGTTGAGATTTCAGGATACGGTAGTTTTTTGGAAGCTTAACAACGCCTTTCATTGAAAGTGTTATTCGCCAGTCTCTGCTTAAGGCTACATCAAGAGGAAACAAACCTTGAGATAGAACGTAGAACTACTTTATTGTGTCAAGTTTCAAGAAGCTAGCACAAACCATGTTTGATTTAGAGTTCGAACTTCATCTGTCAATATAGGAGAAAACAGAGTGAAAACTAAAAATTCAAACTGTTACTGCAAACGAATGCTTCAACCTAGGAGAACGAAACTTGAATATCCACGTTTTATTGGTGTACTGCTCATTACTTGAAATTATCATGAAGGTCGGAAAAAAAAATATGTTGAAATTTCAGGAGACTGTAGTATTTTGGCAGCCTAACAACGCCTTTCATTGAATGTGTCTTTCGTCAGTCTCTGCTTAGGTCTACATCCAGAGGAAACAAAAAGTAAAAATAGAATGTAGAACTACTTTACTGTTTCAAGTTTCAAGAAGCTAGCACAAACCGTGTTTGATTTAGAGTTCGAACTACATTTGTCAATATAGGAGAAAACAGAGTGAAACCTAAAAATTCAAACTGTTACTCCAAAAGAATGCTTCAATCTAGGAGAACTAAACTTTGGCATTAAAGTGGGATTGGTGTACTGATCTAACTTGAAAGTATCATGAAGATTGGATGAAAAAATATATGTTGAGATTTCAGGAGACTCTAGTGTGTTGGAAGTTTGGCAACCCCTTTCAGTATAAGTGTTATTCGCCAGTCCCAGCTTTAGGATACAAGAGGAAACAAACCTTAGAGATAGAACGTAGAACTACTTTATTGTGTCAAGTTTCAAGAAGCTAGCACAAACCGTGTTTGATTTAGAGTTCTAACTGCATCTGTCAATATAGGAGAAAACAGAGTGAAACCTATAATTTCTAACTGTTCCTGCAAACGAATGCTACAACCTAGAAGAACAAAACTTGGGCATCCACGTTTTATTGGTGTACTGATCAATACCTGAAAGAATCATGAAGATTGGATGAAAAAATATATGTTGAGATTTCAGGAGACGGTAGTTTTTTGGAAGCTTATCAACGCCTCTCATTGAAAGTGTTATTCGCCAGTCTCTGCTTAAGGCTACATCAAGAGGAAACAAACTTTAGAGACAGAACGTAGAACTACTTTATTGTGTCAAGGTTCAAGAAGCTAGCACAAACCATGTTTGATTTAGAGTTCGAACTGCATCTGTCAATATAGGAGAAAACAGAGTGAAAACTAAAAATTCAAACTGTTACTGCAAACGAATGCTTCAACCTTGGAGAACGAAACTTGAACATCCACGTTTTATTGGTGTACTGCTCATTACTTGAAATTATCATGAAGGTCGGAAAAAAAATATGTTGAGATTTCAGGAGACTGTAGTATTTTGGCAGCCTAACAACGCCTTTCATTGAATGTGTCTTTCGTCAGTCTCTGCTTAGGTCTACATCCAGAGGAAACAAAAAATAAAAATAGAATGTAGAACTACTTTACTGTTTCAAGTTTCAAGAAGCTAGCACAAACCGTGTTTGATTTAGAGTTCGAACTACATTTGTCAATATAGGAGAAAACAGAGTGAAACCTAAAAATTCAAACTGTTACTCCAAAAGAATGCTTCAATCTAGGAGAACTAAACTTTGGCATCCAAGTGGGATTGGTGTACTGATCATTACTTGAAAGTATCATGAAGATTGGATGAAAAAATATATGTTGAGATTTCAGGAGACTCTAGTGTGTTGGAAGTTTGGCAACCCCTTTCAGTATAAGTGTTATTCGCCAGTCCCAGCTGTAGGATACAAGAGGAAACAAACCTTAGAGATAGAACGTAGAACTACTTTATTGTGTCAAGTTTCAAGAAGCTAGCACAAACCGTGTTTGATTTAGAGTTCTAACTGCATCTGTCAATATAGGAGAAAACAGAGTGAAACCTATAATTTCTAACTGTTCCTGCAAACGAATGCTACAACCTAGAAGAAGAAAACTTGGGCATCGACGTTTGATTGGTGTACTGATCAATACTTGAAAGAATCATGAAGATTGGATGAAAAAATATATGTTGAGATTTCAGGAGACGGTAGTTTTTTGGAAGCTTAACAACGACTTTCATTGAAAGTGTTATTCGCCAGTCTCTGCTTAAGGCTACATCAAGAGGAAACAAACCTTAGAGATAGAACGTAGAACTACTTTATTGTGTCAAGTTTCAAGAAGCTAGCACAAACCATGTTTGATTTAGAGTTCGAACTGCATCTGTCAATATAGGAGAAAAAAGAGTGAAAACTAAAAATTCAAACTGTTACTCAAAAAGAATGCTTCAATCTAATAGAACTAAACTTTGGCATCCAAGTGGGATTGGTGTACTGATTATTACTTGAAAGTATCATGAAGATTGGATGAAAAAATATATGTTGAGATTTCAGGAGACTCTAGTGTGTTGGAAGTTTGGCAACCCCTTTCAGTATAAGTGTTATTCGCCAATCCCAGCTATAGGATACAAGAGGAAACAAACCTTAGAGATAGAACGTAGAACTACTTTATTGTGTCAAGTTTCAAGAAGCTAGCACAAACCTTGTTTGATTAAGAGTTCTATCTGCATCTGTCAATATAGGAGAAAACAGAGTGAAACCTATAATTTCTAACTGTTCCTGCAAACGAATGCTACAACCTAGAAGAGCAAAACTTGGGAATCCACGTTTGATTGGTGTACTGATCAATACTTGAAAGAATCATGAAGATAGGATGAAAAAATATATGTTGATATTTCAGGAGACGGTAGTATTTTGGAAGCTTAACAACGCCTTTCATTGAAAGTGTTATTCGCCAGTCTCTGCTTTAGGCTACATCAAGAGGAAACAAACCTTAGAGATAGAACGTAGAACTACTTTATTGTGTCAAGTTTCAAGAAGCTAGCACAAACCATGTTTGATTTAGAGTTCGAACTGCATCTGTCAATATAGGAGAAAACAGAGTGAAAACTAAAAATTCAAGCTGTTACTGCAAACGAATGCTTCAACCTAGGAGAACGAACCTTGAACATCCACGTTTTATTGGTGTACTGCTGATTACTTGAAATTATCATGAAGGTCGGAAAAAAAATATGTTGAGATTTCAGGAGACTGTAGTATTTTGGCAGCCTAACAAGGCCTTTCATTGAATGTGTCTTTCGTCAGTCTCTGCTTAGGTCTACATCCAGAGGAAACAAAAAATAAAAATAGAATGTAGAACTTCTTTACTGTTTCAAGTTTCAAGAAGCTAGCACAAACCGTGTTTGATTTAGAGTTCGAACTACATTTGTCAATATAGGAGAAAACAGAGTGAAACCTAAAAATTCAAACTGTTACTCCAAAAGAATGCTTCAATCTAGGAGAACTAAACTTTGGCATCCAAGTGGGATTGGTGTACTGATCTAACTTGAAAGTATCATGAAGATTGGATGCAAAAATATATGTTTAGATTTCAGGAGACTCTAGTGTGTTGGAAATTTGGCAACCCCTTTCAGTATAAGTGTTATTCGCCAGTCCCAGCTTTAGGATACAAGAGGAAACAAACCTTAGAGATAGAACGTAGAACTACTTTATTGTGTCAAGTTTCAAAAAGCTAGCACAAACCGTGTTTGATTTAGAGTTCAAACTGCATCTGTCAATATAGGAGAAAACAGAGTGAAACCTATAATTTCTAACTGTTCCTGCAAACGAATCCTACAACCTAGAAGAACAAAACTTGGGCATCCACGTTTGATTGGTGTACTGATCAATACTTGAAAGAATCATGAAGATTGGATGAAAAAATATATGTTGAGATTTCAGGAGACGGTAGTTTTTTGGAAGCTTAACAACGCCTTTCATTGAAAGTGTTATTCGCCAGTCTCTGCTTAAGGCTACATCAAGAGGAAACAAACCTTAGAGATTTAACGTAGAACTACTTTATTGTGTCAAGTTTCAAGAAGCTAGCACAAACCATGTTTGATTTAGAGTTCGAACTGCATCTGCCAATATAGGAGAAAACAGAGTGAAAACTAAAAATTCAAACTGTTACTGCAAACGAATGCTTCAACCTAGGAGAACGAAACTTGAACATCCACGTTTTATTGGTGTACTGCTCATTACGTGAAATTATTATGAAGTTCGGAAAAAAAATATGTTGAGATTTCAGGAGACTGTAGTATTTTGGCAGCCTAACAACGCCTTTCATTGAATGTGTCTTTCGTCAGTCTCTGCTTAGGTCTACATCCAGAGGAAACAAAAAGTAAAAATAGAATGTAGAATTACTTTACTGTTTCAGATTTCAAGAAGCTAGCACAAACCGTGTTTGATTTAGAGTTCGAACTACATTTGTCAATATAGGAGAAAACAGAGTGAAACCTAAAAATTAAAACTGTTACTCCAAAAGAATGCTTCAATCTAGGAGAACTAAACTTTGGCATCCAAGTGGGATTGGTGTACTGATCTAACGTGAAAGTATCATGAAGATTGGATGAAAAAATATATGTTGAGATTTCAGGAGTCAAGTTTGTTGGAAGTTTGGCAACCCCTTTCAGTATAAGTGTTATTCGCCAGTCCCAGCTTTAGGATACAAGAGGAAACAAACCTTAGAGATAGAACGTAGAACTACTTTATTGTGTCAAGTTTCAAGAAGCTAGCACAAACCGTGTTTGATTTAGAGTTCTAACTGCATCTGTCAATATAGGAGAAAACAGAGTGAAACCTATAATTTCTAACTGTTCCTGCAAACGAATGCTACAACCTAGAAGAACAAAACTTCGGCATCTACATTTGATTGGTGTACTGATCAATACTTGAAAGAATCATGAAGATTGGATGAAAAAATATATGTTGAGATTTCAGGAGACGGTAGTTTTTTGGAAGCTTAACAACGCCTTTCATTGAAAGTGTTATTCGCCAGTCTCTCCTTAAGGCTACATCAAGAGGAAACAAACCTTAGAGATAGAACGTAGAACTACTTTATTGTGTCAAGTTTCAAGAAGCTAGCACAAACCATGTTTGATTTAGAGTTTGAACTGCATCTGTCAATATAGGAGAAAACAGAGTGAAAACTAAAAATTCAAACTGTTACTGCAAACGAATGCTTCAACCTAGGAGAACGAAACTTGTACATCCACGTTTTATTGGTGTACTGCTCATTATTTGAAATTATCATGACGGTCGGAAAAAAAATATGTTGAGAAATCAGGAGACTGTAGTATTTTGGAAGCCTAACAACGCCTTTCATTGAATGTGTCTTTCGTCAGTCTCTGCTTAGGTCTACATCCAGAGGAAACAAAAAATAAAAATAGAATGTAGAACTACTTTACTGTTTCAAGTTTCAAGAAGCTAGCACAAACCGTGTTTGATTTAGAGTTCGAACTACATTTGTCAATATAGGAGAAAACAGAGTGAAACCTAAAAATTCAAACTGTTACTCCAAAAGAATGCTTCAATCTAGGAGAACTAAACTTTGGCATCCAAGTGGGATTGGTGTACTGATCATTACTTGAAAGTATCATGAAGATAGGATGAAAAAATATATGTTGAGATTTCAGGAGACTCTAGTGTGTTGGAAGTTTGGCAACCCCTTTCAGTATAAGTGTAATTCGCCAGTCCCAGCTGTAGGATACAAGAGGAAACAAACCTTAGAGATAGAACGTAGAACTACTTTATTGTGTCAAGTTTCAAGAAGCTAGCACAAACCGTGTTTGATTTAGAGTTCTAACTGCATCTGTCAATATAGGAGAAAACAGAATGAAACCTAAAAATTCAAACTGTTACTCCAAAAGAATGCTTCAATCTAGGAGAACTAAACTTTGGCATCCAAGTGGGATTGGTGTACTGATCTAACTTGAAAGTATCATGAAGATTGGATGCAAAAATATATGTTTAGATTTCAGGAGACTCTAGTGTGTTGGAAATTTGGCAACCCCTTTCAGTATAAGTGTTATTCGCCAGTCCCAGCTTTAGGATACAAGAGGAAACAAACCTTAGAGATAGAACGTAGAACTACTTTATTGTGTCAAGTTTCAAAAAGCTAGCACAAACCGTGTTTGATTTAGAGTTCAAACTGCATCTGTCAATATAGGAGAAAACAGAGTGAAACCTATAATTTCTAACTGTTCCTGCAAACGAATGCTACAACCTAGAAGAACAAAACTTGGGCATCCACGTTTGATTGGTGTACTGATCAATACTTGAAAGAATCATGAAGATTGGATGAAAAAATATATGTTGAGATTTCAGGAGACGGTAGTTTTTTGGAAGCTTAACAACGCCTTTCATTGAAAGTGTTATTCGCCAGTCTCTGCTTAAGGCTACATCAAGAGGAAACAAACCTTAGAGATGGAACGTAGAACTACTTTATTGTGTCAAGTTTCAAGAAGCTAGCACAAACCATGTTTGATTTAGAGTTCGAACTGCATCTGCCAATATAGGAGAAAACAGAGTGAAAACTAAAAATTCAAACTGTTACTGCAAACGAATGCTTCAACCTAGGAGAACGAAACTTGAACATCCACGTTTTATTGGTGTACTGCTCATTACGTGAAATTATTATGAAGTTCGGAAAAAAAATATGTTGTGATTTCAGGAGACTGTAGTATTTTGGCAGCCTAACAACGCCTTTCATTGAATGTGTCTTTCGTCAGTCTCTGCTTAGGTCTACATCCAGAGGAAACAAAAAGTAAAAATAGAATGTAGAATTACTTTACTGTTTCAGATTTCAAGAAGCTAGCACAAACCGTGTTTGATTTAGAGTTCGAACTACATTTGTCAATATAGGAGAAAACAGAGTGAAACCTAAAAATTAAAACTGTTACTCCAAAAGAATGCTTCAATCTAGGAGAACTAAACTTTGGCATCCAAGTGGGATTGGTGTACTGATCTAACGTGAAAGTATCATGAAGATTGGATGAAAAAATATATGTTGAGATTTCAGGAGTCAAGTTTGTTGGAAGTTTGGCAACCCCTTTCAGTATAAGTGTTATTCGCCAGTCCCAGCTTTAGGATACAAGAGGAAACAAACCTTAGAGATAGAACGTAGAACTACTTTATTGTGTCAAGTTTCAAGAAGCTAGCACAAACCGTGTTTGATTTAGAGTTCTAACTGCATCTGTCAATATAGGAGAAAACAGAGTGAAACCTATAATTTCTAACTGTTCCTGCAAACGAATGCTACAACCTAGAAGAACAAAACTTCGGCATCTACATTTGATTGGTGTACTGATCAATACTTGAAAGAATCATGAAGATTGGATGAAAAAATATATGTTGAGATTTCAGGAGACGGTAGTTTTTTGGAAGCTTAACAACGCCTTTCATTGAAAGTGTTATTCGCCAGTCTCTGCTTAAGGCTACATCAAGAGGAAACAAACCTTAGAGATAGAACGTAGAACTACTTTATTGTGTCAAGTTTCAAGAAGCTAGCACAAACCATGTTTGATTTAGAGTTTGAACTGCATCTGTCAATATAGGAGAAAACAGAGTGAAAACTAAAAATTCAAACTGTTACTGCAAACGAATGCTTCAACCTAGGAGAACGAAACTTGTACATCCACGTTTTATTGGTGTACTGCTCATTATTTGAAATTATCATGACGGTCGGAAAAAAAATATGTTGAGAAATCAGGAGACTGTAGTATTTTGGAAGCCTAACAACGCCTTTCATTGAATGTGTCTTTCGTCAGTCTCTGCTTAGGTCTACATCCAGAGGAAACAAAAAATAAAAATAGAATGTAGAACTACTTTACTGTTTCAAGTTTCAAGAAGCTAGCACAAACCGTGTTTGATTTAGAGTTCGAACTACATTTGTCAATATAGGAGAAAACAGAGTGAAACCTAAAAATTCAAACTGTTACTCCAAAAGAATGCTTCAATCTAGGAGAACTAAACTTTGGCATCCAAGTGGGATTGGTGTACTGATCATTACTTGAAAGTATCATGAAGATAGGATGAAAAAATATATGTTGAGATTTCAGGAGACTCTAGTGTGTTGGAAGTTTGGCAACCCCTTTCAGTATAAGTGTAATTCGCCAGTCCCAGCTGTAGGATACAAGAGGAAACAAACCTTAGAGATAGAACGTAGAACTACTTTATTGTGTCAAGTTTCAAGAAGCTAGCACAAACCGTGTTTGATTTAGAGTTCTAACTGCATCTGTCAATATAGGAGAAAACAGAATGAAACCTAAAAATTCAAACTGTTACTCCAAAAGAATGCTTCAATCTAGGAGAACTAAACTTTGGCATCCAAGTGGGATTGGTGTACTGATCATTACTTGAAAGTATCATGAAGATTGGATGAAAATATATATGTTGAGATTTCAGGAGACTCTAGTGTGTTGGAAGTTTGGCAACCCCTTTCAGTATAAGTGTTATTCGCCAGTCCCAGCTGTAGGATACAAGAGGAAACAAACCTTAGAGATAGAACGTAGAACTACTTTATTGTGTCAAGTTTCAAGAAGCTAGCACAAACCGTGTTTGATTTAGAGTTCTAACTGCATCTGTCAATATAGGAGAAAACAGAGTGAAACCTATAATTTCTAACTGTTCCTGCAAACGAATGCTACAACCTAGAAGAACAAAACTTGGGCATCCACGTTTGATTGGTGTACTGATCAATACTTGAAAGAATCATGAAGATTGGATGAAAAAATGCATGTTGAGATTTCAGGAGACGGTAGTTTTTTGGAAGCTTAACAACGCCTTTCATTGAAAGTGCTACTCGCCAGTCTCTGCTTAAGGCTACATCAAGAGGAAACAAACCTTAGAGATAGAATGTAGAACTACTTTATTGTGTCAAGTTTCAAGAAGCTAGCACAAACGATGCTTGATTTAGAGTTTGAACTGCATCTGTCAATATAGGAGAAAACAGAGTGAAAACTAAAAATTCAAACTGTTACTGCAAACGAATGCTTCAACCTATGAGAACGAAACTTGAACATCCACGTTTTATTGGTGTACTGCTCATTATTTGAAATTATCATGACGGTCGGAAAAAAAATATGTTGAGAAATCAGGAGACTGTAGTATTTTGGAAGCCTAACAACGCCTTTCATTGAATGTGTCTTTCGTCAGTCTCTGCTTAGGTCTACATCCAGAGGAAACAAAAAATAAAAATAGAATGTAGAACTACTTTACTGTTTCAAGTTTCAAGAAGCTAGCACAAACCGTGTTTGATTTAGAGTTCGAACTACATTTGTCAATATAGGAGAAAACAGAGTGAAACCTAAAAATTCAAACTGTTACTCCAAAAGAATGCTTCAATCTAGGAGAACTAAACTTTGGCATCCAAGTGGGATTGGTGTACTGATCATTACTTGAAAGTATCATGAAGATAGGATGAAAAAATATATGTTGAGATTTCAGGAGACTCTAGTGTGTTGGAAGTTTGGCAACCCCTTTCAGTATAAGTGTAATTCGCCAGTCCCAGCTGTAGGATACAAGAGGAAACAAACCTTAGAGATAGAACGTAGAACTACTTTATTGTGTCAAGTTTCAAGAAGCTAGCACAAACCGTGTTTGATTTAGAGTTCTAACTGCATCTGTCAATATAGGAGAAAACAGAATGAAACCTAAAAATTCAAACTGTTACTCCAAAAGAATGCTTCAATCTAGGAGAACTAAACTTTGGCATCCAAGTGGGATTGGTGTACTGATCATTACTTGAAAGTATCATGAAGATTGGATGAAAATATATATGTTGAGATTTCAGGAGACTCTAGTGTGTTGGAAGTTTGGCAACCCCTTTCAGTATAAGTGTTATTCGCCAGTCCCAGCTGTAGGATACAAGAGGAAACAAACCTTAGAGATAGAACGTAGAACTACTTTATTGTGTCAAGTTTCAAGAAGCTAGCACAAACCGCGTTTGATTTAGAGTTCTAACTGCATCTGTCAATATAGGAGAAAACAGAGTGAAACCTATAATTTCTAACTGTTCCTGCAAACGAATGCTACAACCTAGAAGAACAAAACTTGGGCATCCACGTTTGATTGGTGTACTGATCAATACTTGAAAGAATCATGAAGATTGGATGAAAAAATGCATGTTGAGATTTCAGGAGACGGTAGTTTTTTGGAAGCTTAACAACGCCTTTCATTGAAAGTGCTACTCGCCAGTCTCTGCTTAAGGCTACATCAAGAGGAAACAAACCTTAGAGATAGAATGTAGAACTACTTTATTGTGTCAAGTTTCAAGAAGCTAGCACAAACGATGCTTGATTTAGAATTTGAACTGCATCTGTCAATATAGGAGAAAACAGAGTGAAAACTAAAAATTTAAACTGTTACTGAAAACGAATGCTTCAACATAGGAGAACGGAACTTGAACATCCACGTTTTATTGGTGTACTGCTCATTACTTGAAATTATCATGAAGTTCGGAAAAAAAATATGTTGAGATTTAACGAGACTCTAGTGTGTTGGAAGTTTTGCAACCCCTTTCAGTATAAGTGTTATTCGCTTCCCGCTTTAGGATACAAGAGAGAAACAAAACCTTAGAGATAGAACGTAGAACTACTTTATTGTGTCAAGTTTCCAGAAGCTAGCACAAACCGTGTTTGATTTAGAGTTCTAACTGCATCTGTCAATATAGGAGAAAACAGAGTGAAACCTATAATTTCTAACTGTTCCTGCAAACGAATGCTACAACCTAGAAGAACAAAACTTGGGCATCCACGTTTGATTGGTGTACTGATAAAATACTTGAAAGAATCATGAAGATTGGATGAAAAAATGCATGTTGAGATTTCAGGAGACGGTAGTTTTTTGGAAGCTTAACAACGCCTTTCATTGAAAGTGTTATTCGCCAGTCTCTGCTTAAGGCTACATCAAGAGGAAACAAACCTTAGAGATAGAATGTAGAACTACTTTATTGTGTCAAGTTTCAAGAAGCTAGCACAAACCATGTTTGATTTAGAGTTCGAAATGCATCTGTCAATATAGGAGAAAACAGAGTGAAAACTAAAAATTCAAACTCTTACTGCAAACGAATGCTTAAACCTAGGAGAACGGAACTTGAACATCCACGTTTTATTGGTGTACTGCTCATTACTTGAAATTATCATGAAGTTCGGAAAAAAAAAATATGTTTGAGATTTCAGGAGCCTGTAGTATTTTGGCAGCCTAACAACGCCTTACATTGAATGTGTCTTTGGTCAGTCTCTGCTTAGGTCTACATCCAGAGGAAACAAAAAGTAAAAATAGAATGTAGAACTACTTTACTGTTTCAAGTTTCAAGAAGCTAGCACAAACCCTGTTTGATTTACAGTTCGAACTACATTTGTCAATATACGAGAAAACAGAGTGAAACCTAAAAATTCAAACTGTTACTCCAAAAGAATGCTTCAATCTAGGAGAACTAAACTTTGGAATCCAAGTGGGAATGGTGTACTGATCATTACTTGAAAGTATCATGAAGATTGGATGAAAAAATATATGTTGAGATTTCAGGAGGACTCTAGTGTGTTGGAAGTATGGCAACCCCTTTCAGTATAAGTGTTATTCGCCAGTCCCAGCTTTAGGATACAAGAGGAAACAAACCTTAGTGATAGAACGTAGAAGTACTTTATTGTGTCAAGTTTCAAGAAGCTAGCACAAACCGTGTTTGATTTAGAATTCTAACCGCATCTGTCAATATAGGAGAAAACAGAGTGAAACCTATAATTTCTAACTGTTCCTGCAAACGAATGCTACAACCTAGAAGAACAAAACTTGGGCATCCACGTTTGATTGTTGTACTGATCAATACTTGAAAGAATCATGAAGATTGGATGAAAAAATGCATGTTGAGATTTCAGGAGATGGTAGTTTTTTGGAAGCTTAACAACGCCTTTCATTGAAAGTGTTATTCGCCAGTCTCTGCTTAAGGCTACATCAAGAGGAAACAAACCTTAGAGATAGAATGTAGAACTACTTTATTGTGTCAAGTTTCAAGAAGCTAGCACAAACCATGTTTGATTTAGAGTTCGAACTGCATCTGTCAATATAGGAGAAAACAGAGTGAAAACTAAAAATTCAAACTGTTACTGCAAACGAATGCTTCAACCTAGGAGAATGGAACTTGAACATCCACGTTTTATTGGTGTACTGCTCATTACTTGAAATTATCATGAAGTTCGGAAAAAAAATATGTTGAGATTTCAGGAGCCTGTAGTATTTTGGCAGCCTAACAACGCCTTTCATTGAATGTGTCCTTGGTCAGTGTCTGCGTAGGTCTACATCCAGAGGAAACAAAAAATTAAAAATAGAATGTAGAACTACTTTACTGTTTCAAGTTTCATGAAGCTAGCACAAACCCTGTTTGATTTAGAGTTCGAAATACATTTGTCAATATGGAGAAAACAGAGTGAAACCTAAAAATTCAAACTGTTACTCCAAAAGAATGCTTCAATCTAGGAGAACTAAACTTTGGAATCCAAGTGGGATTGGTGTACTGATCATTACTTGAAAGTATCATGAAGATTGGATGAAAAAATATATGTTGAGATTTCACGAGACTCTAGTGTGTTGGAAGTTTGGCAACCCCTTTCAGTATACGTGTTATTCGCCAGTCCCAGCTTTAGGATACAAGAGGAAACAAACCTTAGAGATAGAACGTAGAAACTACTTTATTGTGTCAAGTTTCAAGAAGCTAGCACAAACCGTGTTTGATTTAGAGTTCTAACTGCATCTGTCAATATAGGAGAAAACAGAGTGAAACCTATAATTTCTAACTGTTCCTGCAAACGAATGCTACAACCTAGAAGAACAAAACTTGGGCATCCACGTTTGATTGGTGTACTGATCAATACTTGAAAGAATCATGAAGATTGGATGAAAAAATGTATGTTGAGATTTCAGGAGACTGTAGTTTTTTGGAAGCTTCACAACGCCTTTCATTGAAAGTGTTATTCGCCAGTCTCTGCTTAAGGCTTCATCAAGAGGAAACAAAGCTTAGAGATAGAACATAGAACTACTTTATTGTGTCAAGTTTCAAGAAGCTAGCACAAACCATGTTTGATTTAGAGTTCGAACTGCATCTGTCAATATAGGAGAAAACAGAGTGAAAGCTAAAAATTCAAACTGTTACTGCAAACGAATGCTTCAACCTAGGAGAACGGAACTTGAACATCCACGTTTTATTGGTGTACTGCTCATACGTGAAATTATCATGAAGGTCGGAAAAAAAAATATGTTGAGATTTCAGGAGCCAGTAGTATTTTGGCAGCCTAACAACTCCTTTCATTGAGTGTGTCTTTCGTCAGTCACTGCTTAGTTCTAATCCAGAGGAAACAAAATATAAAAATAGAATGTAGAACTACTTTACTGTTTCAAGTTTCAAGAAGCTAGCACAAACCGTGTTTGATTTAGAGTTCAAACTACATTTGTCAATATAGGAGAAAACATAGTGAAACCTAAAAATTCAAACTGTTACTCCAAAAGAATGCTTCAATCTAGGAGAACTAAACTTTGGCATCCAAGTGGGATTGGTGTACTGATCATTACTTGAAAGTATCATGAAGATTTTAATGAAAAAATATATGTTGAGATTTCAGGAGACTCTAGTGTGTTGGAAGTATGGCAACCCCTTTCAGTATAAGTGTTATTCGCCAGTCCCAGCTTTATGATACAAGAGGAAACAAACCTTAGTGATAGAACGTAGAAGTACTTTATTGTGTCAAGTTTCAAGAAGCTAGCACAAACCGTGTTTGATTTAGAGTTCTAACTGCATCTGTCAATATAGGAGAAAACAGAGTGAAACCTATAATTTCTAACTGTTCCTGCAAAACGAATGCTACAACCTAGAAGAACAAAACTTGGGCATCCACGTTTGATTGGTGTACTGATCAAATACTTGAAAGAATCATGAAGATTGGATGAAAAAATGTATGTTGAGATTTCAGGAGACTGTAGTTTTTTGGAAGCTTAACAACGCCTTTCATTGAAAGTGTTATTCGCCAGTCTCTGCTTAAGGCGACATCAAGAGGAAACAAACCTTAGAGATAGAATGTAGAACTACTTTATTGTGTCAAGTTTCAAGAAGCTAGCACAAACCATGTTTGATTTAGAGTTCGAAATGCATCTGTCAATATAGGAGAAAACAGAGTGAAAACTAAAAATTCAAACTGTTACTGCAAACGAATGCTTCAACCTAGGAGAACGGAACTTGAACATCAACGTTTTATTGGTGTACTGCTCATTACTTGAAATTATCATGAAGTTCGGAAAAAAAAATATGTTGATTTCAGGAGCCTGTAGTATTTTGGCAGCCTAACAACGCCTTTCATTGAATGTGTCTGTGGTCAGTCTCTGCTTAGGTCTACATCCAGAGGAAACAAAAAGTAAAAATAGAATGTAGAACTACTTTACTGTTTCAAGTTTCAAGAAGCTAGCACAAACCCTGTTTGATTTAGAGTTCGAACTACATTTGTCAATATAGGCGAAAACAGAGTGAAACCTAAAAATTCAAACTGTTACTCCAAAAGAATGCTTCAATCTAGGAGAACTAAACTTTGGCATTCAAGTGGGATTGGTGTACTGATCATTACTTGAAAGTATCATGAAGATTGGATGAAAAAATATATGTTGAGATTTCACGAGACTCTAGTGTGTTGGAAGTTTGGCAACCCCTTTCAGTATAAGTGTTATTCGCCAGTCCCAGCTTTAGGATACAAGAGGAAACAAACCTTAGAGATAGAACGTAGAACTACTTTATTGTGTCAAGTTTCGAGAAGCTAGCACAAACCGTGTTTGATTTAGAGTTCTAACTGCATCTGTCAATATAGGAGAAAACAGAGTGAAACCTATAATTTCTAACTGTTCCTGCAAACGAATGCTACAACCTAGAAGAACAAAACTTGGGCATCCACGTTTAATTGGTGTACTGATCAATACTTGAAAGAATCATGAAGATTGGATGAAAAAATATATGTTGAGATTTCAGGAGACGGTAGTTTTTTGGAAGCTTAACAACGCCTTTCATTGAAAGGGTTATTCGCCAGTCTCTGCTTAAGGCTACATCAAGAGGAAACAAACCTTAGAGATAGAACATAGAACTACTTTATTGTGTCAAGTTTCAAGAAGCTAGCACAAACCATGTTTGATTTAGAGTTCGAACTGCATCTGTCAATATAGGAAAAAACAGAGTGAAAACTAAAAATTCAAACTGTTACTGCAAACGAATGCTTCAACCTAGGAGAACGAAACTTGAACATCCACGTTTTATTGGTGTACTGCTCATTACTTGAAATTATCATGAAGTTCGGAAAAAAAAGTATGTTGAGATTTCAGGAGCCTGTAGTATTTTGGCAGCCTAACAAAGCCTTTCATTGAATATGTCTTTCCTCAGTCTCTGCTTAGGTCTACATCCAGAGGAAACAAAAAATAAAAATAGAATGTAGAACTACTTTACTGTTTCAAGTTTCAAGAAGCTAGCACAAACCGTGTTTGATTTAGAGTTCGAACTACATTTGTCAATATAGGAGAAAACAGAGTGAAACCTAAAAATTCAAAATGTTACTCCAAAAGAATGCTTCAATCTAGGAGAACTAAACTTTGGCATCCAAGTGTGATTGGTGTACTGATCATTACTTGAAAGTATCATGAAGATTGGATGAAAAAATATATGTTGAGTTTTCAGGAGAGTCTAGTGTGTTGGAAGTTTGGCAACCCCTTTCAGTATAAGTGTTATTCGCCAGTCCCAGCTTTAGGATACAAGAGGAAACAAACCTTAGAGATAGAACGTAGAACTACTTTATTGTCTCAAGTTTCAAGATGCTAGCACAAACTGTGTTTGATTTAGAGTTCTAACTGCATCTGTCAATATAGGAGAAAACAGAGTGAAACCTATAATTTCTAACTGTTCCTGCAAACGAATGCTACAACCTAGAAGAACAAAACTTGGGCATCCACGTTTGATTGGTGTACTGATCAATACTTGAAAGAATCATGAAGATTGGATGAAAAAATATATGTTGAGATTTCAGGAGACGGTAGTTTTTTGGAAGCTTCACAACGCCATTCATTTAACGTGTTATTCGCCAGTCTCTGCTTAAGGCTACATCAAGAGGAAACAAACCTTAGAGGTAGAACGTAGAACTACTTTATTGTGTCAAGTTTCAAGAAGCTAGCACAAACCATGTTTGATTTAGAGTTCGAACTGCATCTGTCAATATAGGAGAAAACAGAGTGAAAACTAAAAATTCAAACTGTAACTGCAAACGAATGCTTCAACCTAGGAAAACGAAACTTGAACATCCACGTTTTATTCGTGTACTGCTGATTACTTGAAATTATCATGAAGGTCGGAAAAAAAAATATGTTGAGATTTCAGGAGACTGTAGTATTTTGGCAGCCTAACAACGCCTTTCATTGAATGTGTCTTTGGTCAGTCTCCGCTTAGGTCTACATCCAGAGGAAACAAAAAGTAAAAATAGAATGTAGAACTCCTTTACTGTTTCACGTTTCAAGAAGCTAGCACAAACCGTGTTTGATTTAGAGTTCGAACTACATTTGTCAATATAGGAGAAAACAGAGTGAAACCTAAAAATTCAAACTGTTACTCCAAAAGAATGCTTCAATCTAGGAGAACTAAACTTTGGCATCCAAGTGGGATTGGTGTACTGATCATTACTTGAAAGTATCATGAAGATTGGATGAAAAAATATATGTTGAGATTTCAGGAGACTCTAGTGTGTTGGAAGTATGGCAACCGCTTTCAGTATAAGTGTTATTCGCCAGTCCCAGCTTTAGGATACTAGAGGAAACAAACCTTAGAGATAGAACGTAGAACTACTTTATTGTGTCAAGTTTAAAGAAGCTAGCACAAACCGTGTTTGATTTAGAATTCTAACTGCATCTGTCAATATAGGAGAAAACAGAGTGAAACCTATAATTTCTAACTGTTCCTGCAAACGAATGCTACAACCTAGAAGAACAAAACTTGGGCATCCACGTTTGATTGGTGTACTGATCAGTACTTGAAAGAATCATGAAGATTGGATGAAAAAATGCATGTTGAGATTTCAGGAGACGGTAGTTTTTTGGAAGCTTAACAACGCCTTTCATTGAAAGTGTTATTCGCCAGTCTCTGCTTAAGGCTACATCAAGAGGAAACAAACCTTAGAGATAGAATGTAGAACTACTTTATTGTGTCAAGTTTCACGAAGCTAGCACAAACCATGTTTGATTTAGAGTTCGAACTGCATCTGTCAATATATGAGAAAACAGAGTGAAAACTAAAAATTCAAACTGTTACTGCAAACGAATGCTTCAACCTTGGAGAACGGAACTTGAACATCCACGTTTTATTGGTGTACTGCTCATTACTTGAAATTATCATGAAGTTCGGAAAAAAAAATATGTTGAGATTTCAGGAGCCTGTAGTATTTTGGCAGCCTAACAACGCCTTTCATTGAATGTGTCTTTGGTCAGTCTCTGCTTAGGTCTACATCCAGAGGAAACAAAAAGTAAAAATAGAATGTAGAACTACTTTACTGTTTCAAGTTTCAAGAAGCTAGCACATACCGTGTTTGATTTAGAGTTCGAACTACATTTGTCAATATAGGAGAAAACAGAGTGAAACCTAAAAATTCAAACTGTTACTCCAAAAGAATGCTTCAATCTAGGAGAACTAAACTTTGGCATCCAAGTGGGATTGGTGTACTGATCATTACTTGAAAGTATCATGAAGATTGGATGAAAAAATATATGTTGAGATTTCACGAGACTCTAGTGTGTTGGAAGTTTGGCAACCCCTTTCAGTATAAGTGTTATTCGCCAGTCCCAGCTTTAGGATACAAGAGGAAACAAACCTTAGAGATAGAACGTAGAACTACTTTATTGTGTCAAGTTTCAAGAAGCTAGCACAAACCGTGTTTGATTTAGAGTTCTAACTGCATCTGTCAATATAGGAGAAAACAGAGTGAAACCAATAATTTCTAACTGTTCCTGCAAACGAATGCTACAACCTAGAATAACAAAACTTGGGCATCCACGTTTGATTGGTGTACTGATCAATACTTGAAAGAATCATGAAGATTGGATGAAAAAATGTATGTTGAGATTTCAGGAGACGGTAGTTTTTTGGAAGCTTAACAACGCCTTTCATTGAAAGTGTTATTCGCCAGTCTCTGCTTAAGGTTACATCAAGTGGAAACAAACCTTAGAGATAGAACATAGAACTACTTTATTGTGTCAAGTTTCAAGAAGCTAGCACAAACCATGTTTGATTTAGAGTTCGAACTGCATCTGTCAATAGGGGAGAAAACAGAGTGAAAACTAAAAATTCAAACTGTTACTGCAAACGAATGCTTCAACCTAGGAGAACGGAACTTGAACATCCACGTTTTATTGGTGTACTGCTCATTACTTGAAATTATCATGTAGGTCGGAAAAAAAAATATGTTGAGATTTCAGGAGACTGTAGTATTTTGGAAGCCTAACAACGCCTTTCATTGAATGTGTCTTTCGACAGTCTCTGCTTAGTTCTACATCCAGAGGGAAAAAAAATAAAAATAGAATGTAGAACTACTTTACTGTTTCAAGTTTCAAGAAGCTAGCACAAACCCTGTTTGATTTAGAGTTCGAACTACATTTGTCAATATAGGAGAAAACAAAGTAAAACCTAAAAATTCACACTGTTACTCCAAAAGAATGCTTCAATCTAGGAGAACTAAACTTTGGCATCCAAGTGGGATTGGTGTACTGATCATTTCTTGAAAGTATCTTGAAGATTGGATTAAAAAATATATGTTGAGATTTCAGGAGACTCTAGAGTGTTGGAAGTTTGGCAACCCCTTTCAGTATAAGTGTTATTCGCCAGTCCCAGCTTTAGGATACAAGAGGAAACAAACCTTAGAGATAGAACATAGAACTACTTTACTGTGTCAAGTTTCAAGAAGCTAGCACAAACCGTGTTTGATTTAGAGTTCTAACTGCATCTGTCAATATAGGAGAAAACAGAGTGAAACCTATAATTTCTAACTGTTCCTGCAAACGAAAGCTACAACCTAGAAGAACAAAACTTGGGCATCCACGTTTGATTGGTGTACTGATCAATACTTGAAAGAATCATGAAGATTGGATGAAAAAATATATGTTGAGATTTCAGGAGACGGTAGTTTTTGGGAAGCTTAACAATGCCGTTCATTGAAAGTGTTATTCGCCAGTCTCTGCTTAAGGCTACATCAAGAGGAAACAAACCTTAGAGATAGAACGTAGAACTACTTTATTGTGTCAAGTTTCAAGAAGCTAGCACAAACCATGTTTGATTTAGAGTTCGAACTGCATCTGTCAATATAGGAGAAAACAGAGTGAAAATTAAAAATTCAAACTGTTACTGCAAACGAATGCTTCAACCTAGGAGAACGGAACTTGAACATCCACGTTTTATTGGTGTACTGCTCATTACTTGAAATTATCATGAAGGTCGGAAAAAAAATATGTTGAGATTTCAGGAGCCTGTAGTATTTTGGCAGCCTAACAACGCCTTTCATTGAATGTGTCTTTCGTCAGTCTCTGCTTAGGTCTACATCCAGAGGAAACAAAAAATAAAAATAGAATGTAGAACTACTTTACTGTTTCAAGTTTCAAGAAGCTAGCACAAACCCTGTTTGATTTAGAGTTCGAACTACATTTGTCAATATAGGAGAAAACAGAGTGAAACCTAAAAATTCAAACTGTTACTCCAAAAGAATGCTTCAATCTAGGAGAACTAAACTTTGGCATCCAAGTGGGATTGGTGTACTGATCATTACTTGAAAGTATCATGAAGATTGGATTAAAAAATATATGTTGAGATTTCAGGAGACTCTAGTGTGTTGGAAGTTTGGCAACCCCTTTCAGTATAAGTGTTATTCGCCAGTCCCAGCTTTAGGATACAAGAGGAAACAAACCTTAGAGATAGAACGTAGAACTACTTTACTGTGTCAAGTTTCAAGAAGCTAGCACAAACCGTGTTTGATTTAGAGTTCTAACTGCATCTGTCAATATAGGAGAAAACAGAGTGAAACCTATAATTTCTAACTGTTCCTGCAAACGAATGCTACAACCTAGAAGAACAAAACTTGGGCATCCACGTTTGATTGGTGTACTGATCAATACTTGAAAGAATCATGAAGATTGGATGAAAAAATATATGTTGAGATTTCAGGAGACGGTAGTTTTTGGGAAGCTTAACAACGCCTTTCATTGAAAGTGTTATTCGCCAGTCTCTGCTTAAGGCTACATCAAGAGGAAACAAACCTTAGAGATAGAACTTAGAACTACTTTATTGTGTCAAGTTTCAAGAAGCTAGCACAAACCATGTTTGATTTAGTGTTCGAACTGCATCTGTCAATATAGGAGAAAACAGAGTGAAAACTAAAAATTCAAACTGTTACTGCAAACGAATGCTTCAACCTAGAGAACGAAACTTGAACATCCACGTTTTATTGGTGTACTGCTCATTACTTGAAATTATCATGAAGGTCGGAAAAAAATATGTTGAGATTTCAGGAGCCTGTAGTATTTTGGCAGCCTAACAACGCCTTTCATTGAATGTGTCTTTCGTCAGTCTCTGCTTAGGTCTACATCCAGAGGAAACAAAAAATAAAAATAGAATGTAGAACTACTTTACTGTTTCAAGTTTCAAGAAGCTAGCACAAACCGTGTTTGATTTAGAGTTCGAACTACATTTGTCAATATAGGAGAAAACAGAGTGAAACCTAAAAATTCACACTGTTACTCCAAAAGAATGCTTCAATCTAGGAGAACTAAACTTTGGCATCCAAGTGGGATTGGTGTACTGATCATTACTTGAAAGTATCATGAAGATTGGATGAAAAAATATATGTTGAGATTTCAGGAGACTCTAGTGTGTTGGAAGTTTGGCAACCCCTTTCAGTATAAGTGTTATTCGCCAGTCCCAGCTTTAGGATACAAGAGGAAACAAAACCTTAGAGATAGAACGTAGAACTACTTTACTGTGTCAAGTTTCAAGAAGCTAGCACAAACCGTGTTTGATTTAGAGTTCTAACTGCATCTGTCAATATAGGAGAAAACAGAGTGAAACCTATAATTTCCTAACTGTTCCTGCAAACGAATGCTACAACCTAGAAGAACAAAACTTGGGCATCCACGTTTGATTGGTGTACTGATCAATACTTGAAAGAATCATGATGATTGGATGAAAAAATATATGTTGAGATTTCAGGAGACGGTAGTTTTTGGGAAGCTTAACAACGCCTTTCATTGAAAGTGTTATTCGCCAGTCTCTGCTTAAGGCTACATCAAGAGGAAACAAACCTTAGAGATAGAACGTAGAACTACTTTATTGTGTCAAGTTTCAAGAAGCTAGCACAAACCATGTTTGATTTAGTGTTCGAACTGCATCTGTCAATATAGGAGAAAACAGAGTGAAAACTAAAAATTCAAACTGTTACTACAAACGAATGCTTCAACCTAGGAGAACGAAACTTGAACATCCACGTTTTATTGGTGTACTGCTCATTACTTGAAATTATCATGAAGGTCGGAAAAAAATATGTTGAGATTTCAGGAGACTGTAGTATTTTGGCAGCCTAACAACGCCTTTCATTGAATGTGTCTTTCGTCAGTCTCTGCTTAGGTCTACATCCAGAGGAAACAAAAAATAAAAATAGAATGTAGAACTACTTTACTGTTTCAAGTTTCAAGAAGCTAGCACAAACCGTGTTTGATTTAGAGTTCGAACTACATTTGTCAATATAGGAGAAAACAGAGTGAAACCTAAAAATTCACACTGTTACTCCAAAAGAATGCTTCAATCTAGGAGAACTAAACTTTGGCATCCAAGTGGGATTGGTGTACTGATCATTACTTGAAAGTATCATGAAGATTGGATAAAAAAATATATGTTGAGATTTCAGGAGACTCTAGTGTGTTGGAAGTTTGGCAACCCCTTTCAGTATAAGTGTTATTCGCCAGTCCCAGCTTTAGGATACAAGAGGAAACAAACCTTAGAGATAGAACGTAGAACTACTTTACTGTGTCAACTTTCAAGAAGCGAGCACAAACCGTGTTTGATTTAGAGTTCTAACTGCATCTGTCAATATAGGAGAAAACAGAGTGAAACCTATAATTTCTAACTGTTCCTGCAAACGAATGCTACAACCTAGAAGAACAAAACATGGGCATCCACGTTTGATTGGTGTACTGATCAATACTTGAAAGAATCATGAAGATTGGATGAAAAAATATATGTTGAGATTTCAGGAGACGGTAGTTTTTTGGAAGCTTAACAACGCCTTTCATTGAAAGTGTTATTCGCCAGTCTCTGCTTAAGGCTACATCAAGAGGAAACAAACCTTAGAGATAGAACATAGAACTACTTTATTGTGTCAAGTTTCAAGAAGCTAGCACAAACCATGTTTGATTTAGAGTGCGAACTGCATCTGTCAATATAGGAGAAAACAGAGTGAAAACTAAAAATTCAAACTGTTACTGCAAACGAATGCTTCAACCTAGGAGAAAGAAACTTGAACATCCACGATTTATTGGTGTACTGCTCATTACTTGAAATTATCATGAAGGTCAGAAAAAAAAATATGTTGAGATTTCAGGAGACTGTATATTTTGGCAGCCTAACAACGCCTTTTTTGAATGTGTCTTTCGTCAGTCTCTGCTTAGGTCTACATCCAGAGGAAAGAAAAAATAAAAATAGAATGTAGAGCTACTTTACTGTTTCAAGTTTCAAGAAGCTAGCACAAACCGTGTTTGATTTAGAGTTCGAACTACATTTGTCAATATAGGAGAAAACAGAGTGAAACCTAAAAATTCAAACTGTTACTCCAAAAGAATGCTTCAATCTAGGAGAACTAAACGTTGGCATCCAAGTGGGATTCGTGTACTGATCATTACTTGAAAGTATCATGAAGATTGGATGAAAAAATATATGTTGAGATTTCAGGAGACTCTAGTGTGTTGGAAGTTTGGCAACCCCTTTCAGTATAAGTGTTATTCGCCAGTCCCAGCTTTAGGATACAAGAGGAAACAAACCTTAGAGATAGAACGTAGAACTACTTTATTGTGTCAAGTTTCAAGAAGCTAGCACAAACCGTGTTTGATTTAGAGTTCTAACTGCATCTGTCAATATAGGAGAAAGCAGAGTGAAACCTATAATTTCTAACTGTTCCTGCAAACGAATGCTACAACCTAGAAGAATAAAACTTGGGCATCCACGTTTGATTGGTGTACTGATCAATACTTGAAAGAATCATGAAGATTGGATGAAAAAATGTATGTTGAGATTTCAGGAGACCGTAGTTTTTTGGAAGCTTAACTACGCCTTTCATTGAAAGTGTTATTCGGAAGTCTCTATTTAAGGCTACATCAAGAGGAAACAAACCTTAGAGATAGAACGTAGAACTACTTTATTGTGTCAAGTTTAAAGAAGCTAGCACAAACCATGTTTGATTTAGAGTTCGAACTGCATCTGTCAATATAGGAGAAAACAGAGTGAAAACTAAAATATCAAACTGTTACTGCAAACCGAATGCTTCAACCTAGGAGAACGAAACTTGAACATCCTGGTTTTATTGGTGTACTGCTCATTACTTGAAATTATCATGAAGGTCGGAAAAAAAATATGTTGAGATTTCAGGAGACTGTAGTATTTTGGCAGCCTAACAACGCCTTTCATTGAATGTGTCTTTCGTCAGTCTCTGCTTAGTTCTACATCCAGAGGAAACAAAAAATAAAAATAGAATGTACAACTACTTTACTGTTTCAAGTTTCAAGAAGCTAGCACAAACCATGTTTGATATAGAGTTCGAACTACATTTGTCAATATAGGAGAAAACAGAGTGAAACCTAAAAATTCAAACTGTTACTCCAAAAGAATGCTTCAATCTAGGAGAACTAAACTTTGGCATCCAAGTGGGATTGGTGTACTGATCATTACTTGAAAGTATCATGAAGATTGGATGAAAAAATATGTGTTGAGATTTCAGGAGACTCTAGTTTGTTGGATGTTTGGCAACCCCTTTCAGTATAAGTGTTATTCGAAAGTCCCAGCTTTAGGATACAAGAGGAAACAAACCTTAGAGATAGAACGTAGAACTACTTACTGTGTCAAGTTTCAAGAAGCTAGCACAAACCGTGTTTGATTTAGAATTCTAACTGCATCTGTCAATATAGGAGAAAACAGAGTGAAACCTATAATTTCTAACTGTTCCTGCAAAAGAATGCTACAACCTAGAAGAAGAAAACTTGGGCATCCACGTTTGATTGGTGTACTGATCTATACTTGAAAGAATCATGAAGATTGGATGAAAAAAATATATGTTGAGATTTCAGGAGACGGTAGTTTTTGGGAAGCTTAACAATTCCTTTCATTGAAATTGTTATTCGCCAGTCTCTGCTTAAGGCTACATCAAGAGGAAACAAACCTTAGAGACAGAACGTAGAACTACTTTATTGTGTCAAGTTTCAAGAAGCTAGCACAAACCATGTTTGATTTAGAGTTCAAACTGCATCTGTCAATATAGGAGAAAACAGAGTGAAAACTTAAAAATTCAAACTGTTACTGCAAACGAATGCCTCAATTAGGAGAAAGAAACTTGAACATCCACGATTTATTGGTGTACTGCTCATTACTTGAAATTATCATGAAGGTCGGAAAAAAAAATATGTTGAGATTTCAGGGGATGGTAGTATTTTGGCAGCCTAACAACGCCTTTCATTGAATGTGTCTTTCGTCAGTCTCTGCTTAGGTCTACATCCAGAGGAAAGAAAAAATAAAAATACAATGTAGAACTACTTTACAGTTTCAAGTTTCAAGAAGCTAGCACAAACCCTGTTTGATTTAGAGTTCGAACTACATTTGTCAATATAGGAGAAAACAGAGTGAAACCTAAAAATTCAAACTGTTACTCCAAAAGAATGCTTCAATCTAGGAGAACTAAACTTTGGCATCCAAGTGGGATTGGTGTACTGATCATTACTTGAAAGTATCATGAAGATTGGATGAAAAAATATATGTTGAGATTTCAGGAGACTCTAGTGTGTTGGAAGTTGGGCAACCCCTTTCAGTATAAGTGTTATTCGCCAGTCCCAGCTTTAGGATACAAAGAGGAAAGAAACCTTAGAGATAGAACTTAGAACTACTTAATTGTGTCAAGTTTCAAGAAGCTAGCACAAACCGTGTTTGATTTAGAATTCTAACTGCATCTGTCAATATAGGAGAAAACAGAGTGAAACCTATAATTTCTAACTGTTCCTGCAAACGAATCCTACAACCTAGAAGAACAAATCTGGGCATCCACGTTTGATTGGTGTACTGATCAATACTTGAAAGAATCATGAAGATTGGATGAAAAAAATATATGTTGAGATTTCAGGAGACGGTAGTTTTTGGGAAGCTTAACAATGCCTTTCATTGAAAGTGTTATTCGCCGGTCTCTGCTTAAGGCTACATCAAGAGGAAACAAACCTTAGAGATAGAACGTAGAACTACTTTATTGTGTCAAGTTTCAAGAAGCTAGCACAAACCGTGTTTGATTTAGAGTTCCAACTGCATCTGTCAATATAGGAGAAAACAGAGTGAAAACTTAAAATTCAAACTGTTACTGCAAACGAATGCCTCAATTAGGAGAAAGAAACTTGAACATCCACGATTTATTGGTGTACTGCTCATTACTTGAAATTATCATGAAGGTCGGAAAAAAAAATATGTTGAGATTTCAGGAGATGGTAGTATTTTGGCAGCCTAACAACGCCTTTCATTGAATGTGTCTTTCGTCAGTCTCTGCTTAGGTCTACATCCAGAGAAAGAAAAAATAAAAATAGAATGTAGAACTACTTTACAGTTCAAGTTTCAAGAAGCTAGCACAAACCCTGTTTGATTTAGAGTTCGAACTACATTTGTCAATATAGGAGAAAACAGAGTGAAACCTAAAAATTCAAACTGTTACTCCAAAAGAATGCTTCAATCTAGGAGAACTAAACTTTGGCATCCAAGTGGGATTGGTGTACTGATCATTACTTGAAAGTATCATGAAGATTGGATGAAAAAATATATGTTGAGATTTCAGGAGACTCTAGTGTGTTGGAAGTTGGGCAAACCCCTTTCAGTATAAGTGTTATTCGCCAGTCCCAGCTTTAGGATACAAGAGGAAAGAAACCTTAAAGATAGAACTTAGAACTACTTTATTGTGTCAAGTTTCAAGAAGCTAGCACAAACCGTGTTTGATTTAGAGTTCTAACTGCATCTGTCAATATAGGAGAAAACAGAGTGAAACCTATAATTTCTAACTGTTCCTGCAAACGAATGCTACAACCTAGAAGAACAAAACTTGGGCATCCACGTTTGATTGGTGCACTGATCAATACTTGAAAGAATCATGAAGATTGGATGAAAAAATGTATGTTGAGATTTCAACAGACGGTAGTTTTTTGGAAGCTTAACAACGCCTTTCATTGAAAGGGTTATTCGGCAGTCTCTGCTTAAGGCTACATCAAGAGAAAACAAACCTTAGAGATAGAACGTAGAACTACTTTATTGTGTCAAGTTTCAAGAAGCTAGCACAAACCATGTTTGATTTAGAGTTCCAACTGCATCTGTCAATATAGGAGAAAACAGAGTGAAAACTAAAAATTCAAACTGTTACTGCAAACGAATGCTTCAACCTAGGAGAACGAAACTTGAACATCCAGGTTTTATTGGTGTACTGCTCATTACTTGAAATTATCATGAAGGTCGGAAAAAAAAATATGTTGAGATTTCAGGAGACTGTAGTATTTTGGCAGCCTAACAACTCCTTTCATTGAATGTGTCTTTCGTCAGTCTCTGCTTAGGTCTACATCCAGAGGAAACAAAAATAAAAATAGAATGTAGAATTACTTTACTGTTTCAAGTTTCAAGAAGCTAGCACAAACCGTGTTTGATTTAGAGTTCGAACTACATTTGTCAATATAGGAGAAAACAGTGTAAACTAAAAATTCAAACTGTTACTCCAAAAGAATGCTTCAATCTAGGAGAACTAAACTTTGGCATCCAAGTGGGATTGGTGTACTGATCATTACTTGAAAGTATCATGAAGATTGGATGAAAAAATATATGTTGAGATTTCAGGAGACTCTAGTGTGTTGGAAGTTTGGCAACCCCTTTCAGTATAAGTGTTATTCGCCAGTCCCAGCTTTAGGATACAAGAGGAAACAAACCTTAGAGATAGAACGTAGAACTACTTTATTGTGTCAAGTTTCAAGAAGCTAGCACAAACCGTGTTTGATTTAGAGTTCTAACTGCATCTGTCAATATAGGAGAAAACAGAGTGAAACCTATAATTTCTAACTGTTCCTGCAACGAATGCTACAACCTAGAAGAACAAAACTTGGGCATCCACGTTTGATTGGTGTACTGATCAATACTTGAAAGAATCATGAAGATTGGATGAAAAAAATATATGTTGAGATTTCCGGAGACGGTAGTTTTTTGGAAGCTTAACAACGCCTTTCATTGAAAGTGTTATTCGCCAGTCTCTGCTTAAGGCTACATCAAGAGGAAACAAACCTTAGAGATAGAACGTAGAACTACTTTATTGTGTCAAGTTTCAAGAAGCTAGCACAAACCATGTTTGATTTAGAGTTCGAACTGCCTCTGTGAATATAGAAGAAAACAGAGTGAAAACTAAAAATCAAACTGTTACTGCAAACGAATGCTTCAACCTAGGAGAATGAAACTTGAACATCCACGTTTTATTGGGGTACTCCTGATTACATGAAATTATCATGAAGGTAGGAAAAAAAAATATGTTGAGATTTCAGGAGACTGTATATTTTGGCAGCCTAACAACGCCTTTCATTGAATGTGTCTTTCGTCAGTCTCTGCTTAGGTCTACATCCAGAGGAAAGAAAAAATAAAAATAGAATGTAGAGCTACTTTACTGTTTCAAGTTTCAAGAAGCTAGCACAAACCCTGTTTGATTTAGAGTTCGAACTACATTTGTCAATATAGGAGAAAACAGAGTGAAACCTAAAAATTCAAACTGTTACTCCAAAAGAATGCTTCAATCTAGGAGAACTAAACTTTGGCATCCAAGTGGGATTGGTGTACTGATCATTACTTGAAAGTATCATGAAGATTGGATGAAAAAATATGTGTTGAGATTTCAGGAGACTCTAGTTTGTTGGATGTTTGGCAACCCCTTTCAGTATAAGTGTTATTCGAAAGTCCCAGCTTTAGGATACAAGAGGAAACAAACCTTAGAGATAGAACGTAGAACTACTTACTGTGTCAAGTTTCAAGAAGCTAGCACAAACCGTGTTTGATTTAGAATTCTAACTGCATCTGTCAATATAGGAGAAAACAGAGTGAAACCTATAATTTCTAACTGTTCCTGCAAAAGAATGCTACAACCTAGAAGAAGAAAACTTGGGCATCCACGTTTGATTGGTGTACTGATCAATACTTGAAAGAATCATGAAGATTGGATGAAAAAAAATATATGTTGAGATTTCAGGAGACGGTAGTTTTTGGGAAGCTTAACAATTTCTTTCATTGAAAGTGTTATTCGCCAGTCTCTGCTTAAGGCTACATCAAGAGGAAACAAACCTTAGAGATAGAACGTAGAACTACTTTATTGTGTCAAGTTTCAAGAAGCTAGCACAAACCATGTTTGATTTAGAGTTCAAACTGCATCGGTCAATATAGGAGAAAACAGAGTGAAAACTTAAAATTCAAACTGTTACTGCAAACGAATGCCTCAATTAGGAGAAAGAAACTTGAACATCCACGATTTATTGGTGTACTGCTCATTACTTGAAATTATCATGAAGGTCGGAAAAAAAAATATGTTGAGATTTCAGGAGATGGTAGTATTTTGGCAGCCTAACAACGCCTTTCATTGAATGTGTCTTTCGACAGTCTCTGCTTAGGTCTACATCCAGAGGAAAGAAAAAATAAAAATAGAATGTAGAACTACTTTACAGTTTCAAGTTTCAAGAAGCTAGCACAAACCCTGTTTGATTTAGAGTTCGAACTACATTTGTCAATATAGGAGAAAACAGAGTGAAACCTAAAAATTCAAACTGTTACTCCAAAAGAATGCTTCAATCTAGGAGAACTAAACTTTGGCATCCAAGTGGGATTGGTGTACTGATCATTACTTGAAAGTATCATGAAGATTGGATGAAAAAATATATGTTGAGATTTCAGGAGACTCTAGTGTGTTGGAAGTTGGGCAACCCCTTTCAGTATAAGTGTTATTCGCCAGTCCCAGCTTTAGGATACAAGAGGAAAGAAACCTTAGAGATAGAACTTAGAACTACTTTATTGTGTCAAGTTTCAAGAAGCTAGCACAAACCGTGTTTGATTTAGAATTCTAACTGCATCTGTCAATATAGGAGAAAACAGAGTGAAACCTATAATTTCTAACTGTTCCTGCAAACGAATCCTACAACCTAGAAGAACAAATCTTGGGCATCCACGTTTGATTGGTGTACTGATCAATACTTGAAAGAATCATGAAGATTGGATGAAAAAATATATGTTGAGATTTCAGGAGACGGTAGTTTTTGGGAAGCTTAACAATGCCTTTCATTGAAAGTGTTATTCGCCGGTCTCTGCTTAAGGCTACATCAAGAGGAAACAAACCTTAGAGATAGAACGTAGAACTACTTTATTGTGTCAAGTTTCAAGAAGCTAGCACAAACCGTGTTTGATTTAGAGTTCGAACTGCATCTGTCAATATAGGAGAAAACAGAGTGAAAACTTAAAATTCAAACTGTTACTGCAAACGAATGCCTCAATTAGGAGAAAGAAACTTGAACATCCACGATTTATTGGTGTACTGCTCATTACTTGAAATTATCATGAAGGTCGGAAAAAAAAAATATGTTGAGATTTCAGGAGATGGTAGTATTTTGGCAGCCTAACAACACCTTTCATTGAATGTGTCTTTCGTCAGTCTCTGCTTAGGTCTACATCCAGAGGAGAGAAAAAATAAAAATAGAATGTAGAACTACTTTACAGTTTCAAGTTTCAAGAAGCTAGCACAAACACTGTTTGATTTAGAGTTCGAACTACATTTGTCAATATAGGAGAAAACAGAGTGAAACCTAAAAATTCAAACTGTTACTCCAAAAGAATGCTTCAATCTAGGAGAACTAAACTTTGGCATCCAAGTGGGATTGGTGTACTGATCATTACTTGAAAGTATCATGAAGATTGGATGAAAAAATATATGTTGAGATTTCAGGAGACTCTAGTGTGTTGGAAGTTGGGCAACCCCTTTCAGTATAAGTGTTATTCGCCAGTCCCAGCTTTAGGATACAAGAGGAAAGAAACCTTAAAGATAGAACTTAGAACTACTTTATTGTGTCAAGTTTCAAGAAGCTAGCACAAACCGTGTTTGATTTAGAGTTCTAACTGCATCTGTCAATATAGGAGAAAACAGAGTGAAACCTATAATTTCTAACTGTTCCTGCAAACGAATGCTACAACCTAGAAGAACAAAACTTGGGCATCCACGTTTGATTGGTGTACTGATCAATACTTGAAAGAATCATGAAGATTGGATGAAAAAATATATGTTGAGATTTCAGGAGACCGTAGTTTTTTGGAAGCTTAACAACGCCTTTCATTGAAAGTGTTATTCGCCAGTCTCTGCTTAAGGCTACATCAAGAGGAAACAAACCTTAGAGATAGAACGTAGAACTACTTTATTGTGTCAAGTTTCAAGAAGCTAACACAAACCGTGTTTGATTTAGAGTTCGAACTGCATCTGTCAATATAGGAGAGAACAGAGTGAAAAACTAAAAATTCAAACTGTTACTGCAAACGAATGCTTCAACCTAGGAGAACGAAACTTGAACATCCACGTTTTATTGGTGTACTGCTCATTACTTGAAATTATCATGAAGTTCGGAAAAAAAAATATGTTGAGATTTCAGGAGCCTGCAGTATTTTGGCAGCCTAACAACGCCTTTCATTGAATGTGTCTTTCGTCAGTCTCTGCTTAAGTCTACATCCAGAGGAAACAAAAATAAAAATAGAATGTAGAACTACTTTACTGTTTCAAGTTTCAAGAAGCTAGCACAAACCGTGTTTGATTTAGAGTTCGAACTACATTTGTCAATATAGGAGAAAACAGAGTGAAACCTAAAATTCAAACTGTTACTCCAAAAGAATGCTTCAAACTAGGAGAACTAAACTTTGGCATCCAAGTGGGATTGGTGTACTGATCATTACTTGAAAGTATCATGAAGATTGGATGAAAAAATATATGTTGAGATTTCAGGAGACTCTAGTGTGTTGGAAGTTTGGCAACCCTTTTCAGTATAAGTATTATTCGCTAGTCCCAGCTTTAGGATACAAGAGGAAACAAACCTTAGAGATAGAACGTAGAACTACTTTATTGTGTCAAGTTTCAAGAAGCTAGCACAAACCGTGTTGATTTAGAGTTCTAACTGCATCTGTCAATATAGGAGAAATCAGAGTGAAACCTATAATTCTAACTGTTCCTGCAAACGAATGCTACAACCTAGAAGAACAAAACTTGGGCATCCACGTTTGATTGGTGTACTGATCAATACTTGAAAGAATCATGAAGATTGGATGAAAAAATATATGTTGAGATTTCAGGAGACGGTAGTTTTTTGGAAGCTTAACAACGCCTTTCATTGAAAGTGTTATTCGCCGGTCTCTGCTTAAGGCTACATTAAGAGGAAACAAACCTTAAAGATAGAACATAGAACTACTTTATTGTGTCAAGTTTCAAGAAGCTAGCACAAACCATGTTTGATTTAGAGTTCGAAATGCATCAGTCAATATAGGAGAAAAGAGAGTGAAACTAAAAATTCAAACTGTTACTGCAAACGAATGCTTCAACCTAGGAGAACGAAACTTGAACCTCCAAGTTTTATTGGTGTACTGCTCATTACTTGAAATTATCATGAAGGTTGGAAAAAAAAATATGTTGAGATTTCAGGAGCCTGTAGTATTTTGGCAGCCTAACAACGCCTTTCATTGAATGTGTCTTTCGTCAGTCTCTGCTTCGGTCTACATCCAGAGGAAACAAAAAATAAAAATAGAATGTAGAACTACTTTACTCTTTCAAGTTTCAAGAAGCTGGCACAAACCGTGTTTGATTTAGAGTTCGAACTACATTTGTCAGTATAGGAGAAAACAGAGTGAAACCTAAAATTTCAAACTGTTACTCCAAAAGAATGCTTCAATCTAAAAGAACTAAATTTGGCATCCAAGTGGGATTGGTGTACTGATCATTTACTTGAAAGTATCATGAAGATTGGATGGAAAAATATATGTTGAGATTTCAGGAGAC
>NW_027514775.1:59311-126090 GCF_048772815.1 Callospermophilus lateralis | reverse complement strand
AAGTTTCGTTCTCCTAGGTTGAAGCATTCATTTGCAGTAACAGTTTGAATTTTTAGGTTTCACTCTGTTTTCTCCTATATTGACAGATGCAGTTCGAACTCTAAATCAAACACGGTTTGTGCTAGCTTCTTGAAACTTGACACAAAAAAGTAGTTCTACGTTCTATCTCTAAGGTTTGTTTCCTCTTGTTGTAGCCTTAAGCAGAGACTGGAGAATAACTCATTCAATGAAAGGCGTTGTTAGGCTGCCAAAAAACTACAGTCTCCTGAAATCACAACATATATTTTTTCTTCCGAACTTCATGATACTTTCAAGTAATGAGCAGTACAGCAATCAAACTTGGATGCCCAAGTTTCGTTCTCCTAGGTTGAAGCATTCATTTGCAGTAACAGTTTGAATTTTTAGGTTTCACTCTGTTTTCTCCTATATTGACAGATGCAGTTTGAACTCTAAATCAAACACAGTTTGTGCTAACTTCTTGAAACTTGACACAATACCGTAGTTCTACGTTCTATCTCTAAGTTTTGTTTCCTCTTGATGTAGCCTAATGGATTGACTGCGAATAACACTTATATGGAAAGGGGTTGCCAAACTTCCAAACACTAGAGTCTCCTGAAATCTCAACATATATGTTTTCATCCAATCTTCATGATACATTCACGTAATGATCAGTACACCAATCCCACTTGGATGCCCAAGTTTAGTTCTCCTAGATTGAAGCATTCGTTTCCAGTAACAGTTTAAATTTTTAGGTTTCACTCTGTTTTCTCCTATATTGACAGATGCAGTTCGAACTCTAAATCAACACGGTTTGTGCTAGCTTCTTGAAACTTGACACAATACAGTAGTTCTACGTTCTATCTCTAAGGTTTGTTTCCTCTTGATGTAGTCTTAAGCCAAGTCTGGCGAATAACTCATTCAATGAAATGCGTTGTTAGGTTGCCAAAAAACTACAGTCTCCTGTATTCTCAACATATATTTTTTTTTTCCGACGTTCATGATACTTTCAAGTAATGAGCAGTACACCAATCAAACTTGGATGCCCTAGTTTCGTTCTTCTAGGTTGAAGCATTCGTTTGCAGTAACAGTTTGAATTTTTAGGTTTCACTCTCTTTTCTCCTATATTGACAGATGCAGTTCGAACTCTAAATCAACAAGGTTTGTGCTAGCTTCTTGAAACTTGACACAATACAGTAGTTCTACGATCTATCTCTAAGGTTTGTTTCCTCTTGATGTAGCCTTCAGCAAAGTCTGGCGAATAACTCATTCAATGAAATGCGTTGTTAGGTTGCCAAAAAACTACAGTCTCCTGTAATCTCAACATATATTTTTTCTTCCGACCTTCATGATACTTTCAAGTAATGAGCAGTACACCAATCAAACTTGGATGCCCTAGTTTTGTTCTTCTAGGTGGAAGCATTTGTTTGCAGTAACATTTTGAATGTTTAGGTTTCAATCTGTTTTCTCCTATGTTGACAGATGCAGTTGGAACTCTAAATCAACACGGTTTGTGCTAGCTTCTTGAAACTTGACACAATACAGTAGTTCTACGTTCTATCTCTAAGGTTTGTTTCGGCTTGATGTAGCCTTAAGCAGAGACTGGAGAATAACTCATTCAATGAAAGGCGTTGTTAGGCTGCCAAAAAACTACAGTCTCCTGTAATCTCAACATATATTTTTTCTTCCGACCTTCATGATACTTTCAAGTAATGAGCAGTACACCAATCAAACTTGGATGCCCAAGTTTTGTTCTCCTAGGTTGAAGCATTCGTTTGCAGTAACAGTTTGAATTTTTAGGTTTCACTCTTTTTTCTCCTTATTGACAGATGCAGTTCGAACTCTAAATCAAACACAGTTTGTGCTAGCTTCTTGAAACTTGACACAATACAGTAGTTCTACGTTCTATCTCTAAGTTTCGTTTCCTCTTGTTGTAGCCTAATGCAGGGACTGCGAATAACACTTATATGGAAAGGGGTTGCCAAACTTCCAAACACTAGAGTCTCCTGAAATCTCAACATATATTTTTTTCATTAAATCTTCATGATACATTCACGTAATGATCAGTACAGCAATCCCACTTGGATGCCCAAGTTTAGTTCTCCTAGATTGAAGCATTCGTTTCCAGGAACAGTTTGAATTTCTAGGTTTCACTCTGTTTTCTCCTATATTGACAGATGCAGTTCGAACTCTAAATCAACACGGTTTGTGCTAGCTTCTTGAAACGTGACACAATACAGTAGTTCTACGTTCTATCTCTAAAGTTTGTTTCCTCTTGATGTAGTCTAAAGCAAAGACTGGTGAATAACTCATTCAATGAAAGGCGTTTTAGGCTGCCAAAAAACTACAGTCTCCTGAAATCACAACATATATTTTTCCTTCCGACCTTCATGATACTTTCAAGTAATGAGCAGTACACCAATCAAACTTGGAAGCTCTAGTTTTGTTCTTCTAGGTTGAAGCATTCGTTTGCAGTAACAGTTTGAATTTTTAGGTTTCACTCTCTTTTCTCCTATATTGACAGATGCAGTTCGAACTCTAAATCAACACGGTTTGTGGTAGCTTCTTGAAACTTGACACAATACAGTAGTTCTACGTACTTTCTCTAAGGTTTGTTTCGTCTTGATGTAGCCTTAAGCAAAACTGGCGAATAATTCATTCAATGAAATGCGTTGTTAGGTTGCCAAAAAACTACAGTCTCCTGTAATCTAAACATATATTTTTTCATCCGACCTTCATGATACTTTAAAGTAATGAGCAGTACACCAATCAAACTTGGATGCCCTTGTTTCGTTCTTCTAGGTTGAAGCATTCGTTTGCAATAACAGTTTGAATTTTTAGGTTTCACTCTCTTTTCTCCTATATTGACAGATGCAGTTCGAACTCTAAATCAACACGGTTTGTGCTAGCTTCTTGAAACTTGACACAATACAGTAGTTCTACGATCTATCTCTAAGGTTTGTTTCCTCTTAATGTAGCCTTAAGCAAAGTCTGCGAATAACTCATTCAATGAAATGCGTTGTTAGGTTGCCAAAAAACTACAGTCTCCTGTAATCTCAACACATATTTTTTCTTCCGACCTTCATGATACTTTCAAGTAATGAGCAGTACACCAAACACACTTGGATGCCCTAGTTTCGTTCTTCTAGGTTGAAGCATTCGTTTGCAGTAACAGTTTGAATTTTTAGGTTTCACTCTCTTTTCTCCTATATTGACAGATGCAGTTCGAACTCTAAATCAAACACGGTTTGTGCTAGCTTCTTGAAACTTGACACAAAAAAGTAGTTCTACGTTCTATCTCTAAGGTTTGTTTCCTCTGGTTGTAGCCTTAAGCAGAGACTGGAGAATAACTCATTCAATGAAAGGCGTTGTTAGGCTGCCAAAAAACTACAGTCTCCTGAAATCACAACATATATTTTTTCTTCCGAACTTCATGATACTTTCAAGTAATGAGCAGTACAGCAATCAAACTTGGATGCCCAAGTTTCGTTCTCCTAGGTTGAAGCATTCATTTGCAGTAACAGTTTGAATTTTTAGGTTTCACTCTGTTTTCTCCTATATTGACAGATGCAGTTTGAACTCTAAATCAAACACAGTTTGTGCTAACTTCTTGAAACTTGACACAATACCGTAGTTCTACGTTCTATCTCTAAGTTTTGTTTCCTCTTGATGTAGCCTAATGGATTGACTGCGAATAACACTTATATGGAAAGGGGTTGCCAAACTTCCAAACACTAGAGTCTCCTGAAATCTCAACATATATGTTTTCATCCAATCTTCATGATACATTCACGTAATGATCAGTACACCAATCCCACTTGGATGCCCAAGTTTAGTTCTCCTAGATTGAAGCATTCGTTTCCAGTAACAGTTTAAATTTTTAGGTTTCACTCTGTTTTCTCCTATATTGACAGAGGCAGTTCGAACTCTAAATCAACACGGTTTGTGCTAGCTTCTTGAAACTTGACACAATACAGTAGTTCTACGTTCTATCTCTAAGGTTTGTTTCCTCTTGATGTAGTCTTAAGCCAAGTCTGGCGAATAACTCATTCAATGAAATGCGTTGTTAGGTTGCCAAAAAACTACAGTCTCCTGTATTCTCAACATATATTTTTTTTTCCGACGTTCATGATACTTTCAAGTAATGAGCAGTACACCAATCAAACTTGGATGCCCTAGTTTCGTTCTTCTAGGTTGAAGCATTCGTTTGCAGTAACAGTTTGAATTTTTAGGTTTCACTCTCTTTTCTCCTATATTGACAGATGCAGTTCGAACTCTAAATCAACAAGGTTTGTGCTAGCTTCTTGAAACTTGACACAATACAGTAGTTCTACGATCTATCTCTAAGGTTTGTTTCCTCTTGATGTTGCCTTCAGCAAAGTCTGGCGAATAACTCATTCAATGAAATGCGTTGTTAGGTTGCCAAAAAACTACAGTCTCCTGTAATCTCAACATATATTTTTTCTTCCGACCTTCATGATACTTTCAAGTAATGAGCAGTACACCAATCAAACTTGGATGCCCTAGTTTTGTTCTTCTAGGTGGAAGCATTTGTTTGCAGTAACATTTTGAATGTTTAGGTTTCAATCTGTTTTCTCCTATGTTGACAGATGCAGTTCGAACTCTAAATCAACACGGTTTGTGCTAGCTTCTTGAAACTTGACACAATACAGTAGTTCTACGTTCTATCTCTAAGGTTTGTTTCGGCTTGATGTAGCCTTAAGCAGAGACTGGAGAATAACTCATTCAATGAAAGGCGTTGTTAGGCTGCCAAAAACTACAGTCTCCTGTAATCTCAACATATATTTTTTCTTCCGACCTTCATGATACTTTCAAGTAATGAGCAGTACACCAATCAAACTTGGATGCCCAAGTTTTGTTCTCCTAGGTTGAAGCATTCTTTGCAGTAACAGTTTGAATTTTTAGGTTTCACTCTTTTTTCTCCTTATTGACAGATGCAGTTCGAACTCTAAATCAAACACAGTTTGTGCTAGCTTCTTGAAACTTGACACAATACAGTAGTTCTACGTTCTATCTCTAAGTTTCGTTTCCTCTTGTTGTAGCCTAATGCAGGGACTGCGAATAACACTTATATGGAAAGGGGTTGCCAAACTTCCAAACACTAGAGTCTCCTGAAATCTCAACATATATTTTTTTCATTAAATCTTCATGATACATTCACGTAATGATCAGTACAGCAATCCCACTTGGATGCCCAAGTTTAGTTCTCCTAGATTGAAGCATTCGTTTCCAGGAACAGTTTGAATTTCTAGGTTTCACTCTGTTTTCTCCTATATTGACAGATGCAGTTCGAACTCTAAATCAACACGGTTTGTGCTAGCTTCTTGAAACGTGACACAATACAGTAGTTCTACGTTCTATCTCTAAGGTTTGTTTCCTCTTGATGTAGTCTAAAGCAAAGACTGGTGAATAACTCATTCAATGAAAGGCGTTTTAGGCTGCCAAAAAACTACAGTCTCCTGAAATCACAACATATATTTTTCCTTCCGACCTTCATGATACTTTCAAGTAATGAGCAGTACACCAATCAAACTTGGAAGCTCTAGTTTTGTTCTTCTAGGTTGAAGCATTCGTTTGCAGTAACAGTTTGAATTTTTAGGTTTCACTCTCTTTTCTCCTATATTGACAGATGCAGTTCGAACTCTAAATCAACACGGTTTGTGGTAGCTTCTTGAAACTTGACACAATACAGTAGTTCTACGTACTTTCTCTAAGGTTTGTTTCGTCTTGATGTAGCCTTAAGCAAAACTGGCGAATAATTCATTCAATGAAATGCGTTGTTAGGTTGCCAAAAAACTACAGTCTCCTGTAATCTAAACATATATTTTTTCATCCGACCTTCATGATACTTTAAAGTAATGAGCAGTACACCAATCAAACTTGGATGCCCTTGTTTCGTTCTTCTAGGTTGAAGCATTCGTTTGCAATAAGAGTTTGAATTTTTAGGTTTCACTCTCTTTTCTCCTATATTGACAGATGCAGTTCGAACTCTAAATCAACACGGTTTGTGCTAGCTTCTTGAAACTTGACACAATACAGTAGTTCTACGATCTATCTCTAAGGTTTGTTTCCTCTTAATGTAGCCTTAAGCAAAGTCTGCGAATAACTCATTCAATGAAATGCGTTGTTAGGTTGCCAAAAAACTACAGTCTCCTGTAATCACAACATATATTTTTTCTTCCGACCTTCATGATACTTTCAAGTAATGAGCAGTACACCAAACACACTTGGATGCCCTAGTTTCGTTCTTCTAGGTTGAAGCATTCGTTTGCAGTAACAGTTTGAATTTTTAGGTTTCACTCTCTTTTCTCCTATATTTACAGATGCAGTTCGAACTCTAAATCAAACACGGTTTGTGCTAGCTTCTTGAAACTTGACACAAAAAAGTAGTTCTACGTTCTATCTCTAAGGTTTGTTTCCTCTTGTTGTAGCCTTAAGCAGAGACTGGAGAATAACTCATTCAATGAAAGGCGTTGTTAGGCTGCCAAAAAACTACAGTCTCCTGAAATCACAACATATATTTTTTCTTCCGAACTTCATGATACTTTCAAGTAATGAGCAGTACAGCAATCAAACTTGGATGCCCAAGTTTCGTTCTCCTAGGTTGAAGCATTCATTTGCAGTAACAGTTTGAATTTTTAGGTTTCACTCTGTTTTCTCCTATATTGACAGATGCAGTTTGAACTCTAAATCAAACACAGTTTGTGCTAACTTCTTGAAACTTGACACAATACCGTAGTTCTACGTTCTATCTCTAAGTTTTGTTTCCTCTTGATGTAGCCTAATGGATTGACTGCGAATAAAACTTATATGGAAAGGGGTTGCCAAACTTCCAAACACTAGAGTCTCCTGAAATCTCAACATATATGTTTTCATCCAATCTTCATGATACATTCACGTAATGATCAGTACACCAATCCCACTTGGATGCCCAAGTTTAGTTCTCCTAGATTGAAGCATTCGTTTCCAGTAACAGTTTAAATTTTTAGGTTTCACTCTGTTTTCTCCTATATTGACAGATGCAGTTCGAACTCTAAATCAACACGGTTTGTGCTAGCTTCTTGAAACTTGACACAATACAGTAGTTCTACGTTCTATCTCTAAGGTTTGTTTCCTCTTGATGTAGCCTTAAGCCAAGTCTGGCGAAGAACTCATTCAATGAAATGCGTTGTTAGGTTGCCAAAAAACTACAGTCTCCTGTATTCTCAACATATATTTTTTTTTCCGAACTTCATGATACTTTCAAGTAATGAGCAGTACACCAATCAAACTTGGATGCCCTAGTTTCGTTCTTCTAGGTTGAAGCATTCGTTTGCAGTAACAGTTTGAATTTTTAGGTTTCACTCTCTTTTCTCCTATATTGACAGATGCAGTTCGAAGTCTAAATCAACAAGGTTTGTGCTAGCTTCTTGAAACTTGACACAATAGAGTAGTTCTACGATCTATCTCTAAGGTTTGTTTCCTCTTGATGTAGCCTTCACCAAAGTCTGGCGAATAACTCATTCAATGAAATGCGTTGTTAGGTTGCCAAAAAACTACAGTCTCCTGTAATCTCAACATATATTTTTTCTTACGACCTTCATGATACTTTCAAGTAATGAGCAGTACACCAATCAAACTTGGATGCCCTAGTTTTGTTCTTCTAGGTGGAAGCATTTGTTTGCAGTAACATTTTGAATGTTTAGGTTTCAATCTGTTTTCTCCTATATTGACAGATGCAGTTCGAACTCTAAATCAACACGGTTTGTGCTAGCTTCTTGAAACTTGACACAATACAGTAGTTCTACGTTCTATCTCTAAGGTTTGTTTCGTCTTGATGTAGCCTTAAGCAGAGACTGGAGAATAACTCATTCAATGAAAGGCGTTGTTAGGCTGCCAAAAAACTACAGTCTCCTGTAATCTCAACATATATTTTTTCTTCCGACCTTCATGATACTTTCAAGTAATGAGCAGTACACCAATCAAACTTGGATGCCCAAGTTTTGTTCTCCTAGGTTGAAGCATTCGTTTGCAGTAACAGTTTGAATTTTTAGGTTTCACTCTTTTTTCTCCTTATTGACAGATGCAGTTCGAACTCTAAATCAAACACAGTTTGTGCTAGCTTCTTGAAACTTGACACAATACAGTAGTTCTACGTTCTATCTCTAAGTTTCGTTTCCTCTTGTTGTAGCCTAATGCAGGGACTGCGAATAACACTTATATGGAAAGGGGTTGCCAAACTTCCAAACACTAGAGTCTCCTGAAATCTCAACATATATTTTTTTCATTAAATCTTCATGATACATTCACGTAATGATCAGTACAGCAATCCCACTTGGATGCCCAAGTTTAGTTCTCCTAGATTGAAGCATTCGTTTCCAGGAACAGTTTGAATTTCTAGGTTTCACTCTGTTTTCTCCTATATTGACAGATGCAGTTCGAACTCTAAATCAACACGGTTTGTGCTAGCTTCTTGAAACGTGACACAATACAGTAGTTCTACGTTCTATCTCTAAGGTTTGTTTCCTCTTGATGTAGTCTAAAGCAAAGACTGGTGAATAACACATTCAATGAAAGGCGTTTTAGGCTGCCAAAAAACTACAGTCTCCTGAAATCACAACATATATTTTTTCTTCCGACCTTCATGATACTTTCAAGTAATGAGCAGTACACCAATCAAACTTGGAAGCTCTAGTTTTGTTCTTCTAGGTTGAAGCATTCGTTTGCAGTAACAGTTTGAATTTTTAGGTTTCACTCTCTTTTCTCCTATATTGACAGATGCAGTTCGAACTCTAAATCAACACGGTTTGTGCTAGCTTCTTGAAACTTGACACAATACAGTAGTTCTACGATCTATCTCTAAGGTTTGTTTCCTCTTAATGTAGCCTTAAGCAAAGTCTGCGAATAACTCATTCAATGAAATGCGTTGTTAGGTTGCCAAAAAACTACAGTCTCCTGTAATCTCAACACATATTTTTTCTTCCGACCTTCATGATACTTTCAAGTAATGAGCAGTACACCAAACACACTTGGATGCCCTAGTTTCGTTCTTCTAGGTTGAAGCATTCGTTTGCAGTAACAGTTTGAATTTTTAGGTTTCACTCTCTTTTCTCCTATATTGACAGATGCAGTTCGAACTCTAAATCAAACACGGTTTGTGCTAGCTTCTTGAAAGTTGACACAAAAAAGTAGTTCTACATTCTATCTCTAAGGCTTGTTTCCTCTTGTTGTAGCCTTAAGCAGAGACTGGAGAATAACTCATTCAATGAAAGGCGTTGTTAGGCTGCCAAAAAACTACAGTCTCCTGAAATCACAACATATATTTTTTCTTCCGAACTTCATGATACTTTCAAGTAATGAGCAGTACAGCAATCAAACTTGGATGCCCAAGTTTCGTTCTCCTAGGTTGAAGCATTCATTTGCAGTAACAGTTTGAATTTTTAGGTTTCACTCTGTTTTCTCCTATATTGACAGATGCAGTTTGAAGTCTAAATCAAACACAGTTTGTGCTAACTTCTTGAAACTTGACACAATACCGTAGTTCTACGTTCTATCTCTAAGTTTCGTTTCCTCTTGTTGTAGCCTAATGCAGGGACTGCGAATAACACTTATATGGAAAGGGGTTGCCAAACTTCCAAACACTAGAGTCTCCTGAAATCTCAACATATATTTTTTTCATTAAATCTTCATGATACATTCACGTAATGATCAGTACAGCAATCCCACTTGGATGCCCAAGTTTAGTTCTCCTAGATTGAAGCATTCGTTTCCAGGAACAGTTTGAATTTCTAGGTTTCACTCTGTTTTCTCCTATATTGACAGATGCAGTTCGAACTCTAAATCAACACGGTTTGTGCTAGCTTCTTGAAACGTGACACAATACAGTAGTTCTACGTTCTATCTCTAAGGTTTGTTACCTCTTGATGTAGTCTAAAGCAAAGACTGGTGAATAACTCATTCAATGAAAGGCGTTTTAGGCTGCCAAAAAACTACAGTCTCCTGAAATCACAACATATATTTTTTTTTCCGACCTTCATGATACTTTCAAGTAATGAGCAGTACACCAATCAAACTTGGAAGCTCTAGTTTTGTTCTTCTAGGTTGAAGCATTCGTTTGCAGTAACAGTTTGAATTTTTTGGTTTCACTCTCTTTTCTCCTATATTGACAGATGCAGTTCGAACTCTAAATCAACACGGTTTGTGCTAGCTTCTTGAAACTTGACACAATACAGTAGTTCTACGATCTATCTCTAAGGTTTGTTTCCTCTTAATGTAGCCTTAAGCAAAGTCTGCGAATAACTCATTCAATGAAATGCGTTGTTAGGTTGCCAAAAAACTACAGTCTCCTGTAATCTCAACATATATTTTTTCTTCCGACCTTCATGATACTTTCAAGTAATGAGCAGTACACCAAACACACTTGGATGCCCTAGTTTCGTTCTTCTAGGTTGAAGCATTCGTTTGCAGTAACAGTTTGAATTTTTAGGTTTCACTCTCTTTTCTCCTATATTGACAGATGCAGTTCGAACTCTAAATCAAACATGGTTTGTTCTAGCTTCTTGAAACTTGACACAAAAAAGTAGTTCTACGTTCTATCTCTAAGGTTTGTTTCCTCTTGTTGTAGCCTTAAGCAGAGAATGGAGAATAACTCATTCAATGAAAGGCGTTGTTAGGCTGCCAAAATCTACAGTCTCCTGAAATCACAACATATATTTTTTCTTCCGAACTTCATGATACTTTCAAGTAATGAGCAGTACAGCAATCAAACTTGGATGCCCAAGTTTCGTTCTCCTAGGTTGAAGCATTCATTTGCAGTAACAGTTTGAATTTTTAGGTTTCACTCTGTTTTCTCCTATATTGACAGATGCAGTTTGAACTCTAAATCAATCACAGTTTGTGCTAACTTCTTGAAACTTGACACAATACCGTAGTTCTACGTTCTATCTCTAAGTTTTGTTTCCTCTTGATGTAGCCTAATGGATTGACTGCGAATAACACTTATATGTAAAGGGGTTGCCAAACTTCCAAACACTAGAGTCTCCTGAAATCTCAACATATATGTTTTCATCCAATCTTCATGATACATTCACGTAAAGATCAGTACACCAATCCCACTTGGATGCCCAAGTTTAGTTCTCCTAGATTGAAGCATTCGTTTCCAGGAACAGTTTAAATTTTTAGGTTTCACTCTGTTTTCTCCTATATTGACAGATGCAGTTCGAACTCTAAATCAACACGGTTTGTGCTAGCTTCTTGAAACTTGACACAATACAGTAGTTCTACGTTCTATCTCTAAGGTTTGTTTCCTCTTGATGTAGCCTTAAGCCAATTCTGGCGAATAACTCATTCAATGAAATGCGTTGTTAGGTTGCCAAAAACCTACAGTCTCCTGTATTCTCAACATATATTTTTTTTTCCGACCTTCATGATACTTTCAAGTAATGAGCAGTACACCAATCAAACTTGGATGCCCTAGTTTCGTTCTTCTAGGTTGAAGCAATCGTTTGCAGTAACAGTTTGAATTTTTAGGTTTCACTCTCTTTTCTCCTATATTGACAGATGCAGTTCGAACTCTAAATCAACAAGGTTTGTGCTAGCTTCTTGAAACTTGACACAATACAGTAGTTCTACGATCTATCTCTAAGGTTTGTTTCCTCTTGATGTAGCCTTCAGCAAAGTCTGGCGAATAACTCATTCAATGAAATGCGTTGTTAGGTTGCCAAAAAACTACAGTCTCCTGTAATCTCAACATATATTTTTTCTTCCGACCTTCATGATACTTTCAAGTAATGAGCAGTACACCAATCAAACTTGGATGCCCTAGTTTTGTTCTTCTAGGTGGAAGCATTTGTTTGCAGTAACATTTTGAATGTTTAGGTTTCAATCTGTTTTCTCCTATATTGACAGATGCAGTTCGAACTCTAAATCAACACGGTTTGTGCTAGCTTCTTGAAACTTGACACAATACAGTAGTTCTACGTTCTATCTCTAAGGTTTGTTTCGTCTTGATGTAGCCTTAAGCAGAGACTGGAGAATAACTCATTCAATGAAAGGCGTTGTTAGGCTGCCAAAAAACTACAGTCTCCTGTAATCTCAACATATATTTTTTCTTCCGACCTTCATGATACTTTCAAGTAATGAGCAGTACACCAATCAAACTTGGATGCCCAAGTTTTGTTCTCCTAGGTTGAAGCATTCGTTTGCAGTAACAGTTTGAATTTTTATTTTTCACTCTTTTTTCTCCTTATTGACAGATGCAGTTCGAACTCTAAATCAAACACAGTTTGTGCTAGCTTCTTGAAACTTGACACAATACAGTAGTTCTACGTTCTTTCTCTAAGTTTCGTTTCCTCTTGTTGTAGCCTAATGCAGGGACTGCGAATAACACTTATATGGAAAGGGGTTGCCAAACTTCAAAACACTAGAGTCTCCTGAAATCTCAACATATATTTTTTTCATTAAATCTTCATGATACATTCACGTAATGATCAGTACAGCAATTCCACTTGGATGCCCAAGTTTAGTTCTCCTAGATTGAAGCATTCATTTCCAGGAACAGTTTGAATTTCTAGGTTTCACTCTGTTTTCTCCTATATTGACAGATGCAGTTCGAACTCTAAATCAACACGGTTTGTGCTAGCTTCTTGAAACTTGACACAATGCAGTAGTTCTACGTTCTATCTCTAAGCTTTGTTTCCTCTTGATGTAGCCTTAAGCAAAGACTGGCGAATAACTCATTCAATGAAATGCTTTGTTAGGTTGCCAAAAAACTACAGTCTCCTGTAATCTCAACATATATTTTGTCTTCCGACCTTCATGATACTTTCAAGTAATGAGCAGTACACCAATCAAACTTGGATGCCCTAGTTTCGTTCTTCTAGGTTGAAGCATTCTTTTCACTCTGTTTTCTATTATATTGACAGATGCAGTTCGAACTCTAAAATCAACACGGTTTGTGCTAGCTTCTTGAAACTTGACACAATACAGTAGTTCTACGTTCTATGTCTAAGTTTTGTTTTCTCTTGATGTAGTCTTAAGCAAAGACTGGTGAATAACTCATTCAATGAAAGGCGTTGTTGGGTTGGCAAAAAACTACAGTCTCCTGTAATCTCAACATATATTTTTTCTTCCGACCTTCATGATACTTTCAAGTAATGAGCAGTACACCAATCAAACTTGGATGCCCAAGTTTTGTTCTCCTAGTTTGAAGCATTCGTTTGCAGTAACAGTTTGAATTTTTAAGTTTCACTCTGTTTTCTCCTATATTGACAGATGCAGTTCGAACTCTAAAACAAACACGGTTTTGTGCTAGCTTCTTGAAACTTGACACAATAAAGTAGTTCTACGTTCTATACCTAAGGGTTGTTTCCTCTTGATGTAGCCTTAAGCAGAGACTGGCGAATAACACTTTCAATGAAAGGCGTTGTTCAGCTTCCAAAAAACTACAATCTCCTGAAATCTCAACATATATTTTTTCATCCGACCTTCATGATACTTTCAAGGAATAAGCAGTACACCAATCAAACTTGGATGCCCAAGTTTCGTTCTCCTAGGTTGAAGCATTCGTTTGCAGAAACAGTTTGAATTTTTACGTTTCACTCTGTTTTTCTCCTATATTGACAGATGCAGTTCGAACTCTAAATCAACACGGTTTGTGCTAGCTTCTTGAAACTTGACACAATACAATAGTTCTACGTTCTATCTCTAAGGTTTGTTTCCTCTTGATGTAGTCTTAAGCAAAGACTGGTGAATAACTCATTCAATGAAAGGCGTTTTAGGCTGCCAAAAAACTACAGTCTCCTGAAATCACAACATATATTTTTTCTTCCGACCTTCATGATACTTTCAAGTAATGAGCAGTACACCAATCAAACTTGGAAGCTCTAGTTTTGTTGTTCTAGGTTGAAGCATTCGTTTGCAATAACAGTTTGAATTTTTAGGTTTCACTCTCTTTTCTCCTATATTGACAGATGCAGTTCGAACTCTAAATCAACACGGTTTGTGCTAGCTTCTTGAAACTTGACACAATACAGTAGTTCTACGATCTATCTCTAAGGTTTGTTTCCTCTTAATGTAGCCTTAAGCAAAGTCTGCGAATAACTCATTCAATGAAATGCTTTGTTAGGTTGCCAAAAAACTACAGTCTCCTGTAATCTCAACATATATTTTTTCTTCTGACCTTCATGATACTTTCAAGTAATGAGCAGTACACCAAACACACTTGGATGCCCTAGTTTTCGTTCTTCTAGGTTGAAGCATTCGTTTGCAGTAACAGTTTGAATTTTTAGGTTTCACTCTGTTTTCTCCTATATTGACAGATGCAGTTCAAACTCTAAATCAACACGGTTTTTGCTAGCTTCTTGAATCTTGACACAATACAGTAGTTCTACGTTCTATCTCTAAGGTTTGTTTCCTCTTGATGTAGTCTTTAGCAAAGACTGGTGAATAACTCATTCAATGAAAGGCGTGGTTAGGTTGGCAAAAAACTACAGTCTCCTGTAATCTCAACAGATATTTTTTCTTCCGACCTTCATGATACTTTCAAGTAATGAGCAGTACACCAATCAAACTTGGATGCCCAAGTTTTGTTCTCCTAGGTTGAAGCATTCGTTTGCAGTAACAGTTTGAATTTTTAGGTTTCACTCTCTTTTCTCCTATATTGACAGATGCAGTTCGAACTCTAAATCAACAAGGTTTGTGCTAGCTTCTTGAAACTTGACACAATACAGTAGTTCTACGATCTATCTCTAAGGTTTGTTTCCTCTTGATGTAGCCTTCAGCAAAGTCTGGCGAATAACTCATTCAATGAAATGCGTTGTTAGGTTGCCAAAAAACTACAGTCTCCTGTAATCTCAACATATATTTTTTCTTCCAACCTTCATGATACTTTCAAGTAATGAGCAGTACACCAATCAAACTTGGATGCCCTAGTTTTGTTCTTCTAGGTGGAAGCATTTGTTTGCAGTAACATTTTGAATGTTTAGGTTTCAATCTGTTTTCTCCTATATTGACAGATGCAGTTCGAACTCTAAATCAACACGGTTTGTGCTAGCTTCTTGAAACTTGACACAATACAGAAGTTCTACGTTCTATCTCTAAGGTTTGTTTCCTCTTGATGTAGCCTTAAGCAGAGACTGGAGAATAACTCATTCAATGAAAGGCGTTGTTAGGCTGCCAAAAAACTACAGTCTCCTGTAATCTCAACATATATTTTTTCTTCCGACCTTCATGATACTTTCAGTAATGAGCAGTACACCAATCAAACTGGATGCCCAACTTTCGTCATCCTAGGTTGAAGCATTCTTTTGCAGTAACAGTTTGAATTTTTAGGTTTCACTCTTTTTTCTCCTTATTGACAGATGCAGTTCGAACTCTAAATCAAACACAGTTTGTGCTAGCTTCTTGAAACTTGACACAATACAGTAGTTCTACGTTCTATCTCTAAGTTTTGTTTCCTCTTGTTGTAGCCTAATGCAGGGACTGCGAATAACACTTATATGGAAAGGGGTTGCCAAACTTCCAAACACTAGAGTCTCCTGAAATCTCAACATATATTTTTATCATTAAATCTTCATGATACATTCACGTAATGATCAGTACAGCAATCCCACTTGGATGCCCAAGTTTAGTTCTCCTAGATTGAAGCATTCGTTTCCAGGAACAGTTTGAATTTCTAGGTTTCACTCTGTTTTCTCCTATATTGACAGATGCAGTTCGAACTGTAAATCAACACGGTTTGTGCTAGCTTCTTGAAACTTGACACAATGCAGTAGTTCTACGTTCTATCTCTAAGCTTTGTTTCCTCTTGATGTAGCCTTAAGCAAAGACTTTCGAATAACTCATTCAATGAAATGTTTGTTAGGTTGCCAAAAAACTACAGTCTCCTGTAATCTCAACATATATTTTTTCTTCCGACCTTCATGATATTTTCAAGTAATGAGCAGTACACCAATCAAACTTGGATGCCCTAGTTTCGTTCTTCTAGTTTGAAGCATTCGTTTCACTCTGTTTTCTATTATATTGACAGATGCAGTTCGAACTCTAAATCAACACGGTTTGTGCTAGCTTCTTGAAACTTGACACAATACAGTAGTTCTACGTTCTATCTCTGAGGTTTGTTTCCTCTTGATGTAGTCTTAAGCAAAGACTCGTGAATAACTCATTCAATGAAAGGCATTGTTAGGTTGGCAAAAACTACAGTCTCCTGTAATCTCAACATATATTTTTTCTTCCGACCTTCATGATACTTTCAAGTAATGAGCAGTACACCAATCAAACTTGGATGCCCAAGTTTCGTTCTCCTAGGTTTAAGCATTCGTTTGCAGTAACAGTTTGAATTTTTAGGTTCCACTCTGTTTTCTCCTATATTGACAGATGCAGTTAGAACTCTAAATCAAACACGGTCTCTCCTAGCTTCTTGAAACTTGACACAATACAGTAGTTCTACGTTCTATCTCTAAGGTTTGTGTCGTCTTGCTGTAGCCTTAAACAGAACTGGAGAATAACTCATTCAATGAAAGGCTTTGTTAGGCTGTCAAAAAACTACAGTCTCCTGAAATCAAAACATATATTTTTTCTTCCGACCTTCATGATACTTTCAAGTAATGAGCAGTACACCAATCAAACTTGGATGCCCAAGTTTCGTCATCCTAGGTTGAAGCATTCGTTTGCAGTAACAGTTTGAAATTTAGGTTTCACTCTGTTTTCTCCTATATTGACAGATGCAGTTCGAACTCTAAATCAAACACAGTTTGTGCTAGCTTCTTGAAACTTGACACAATACAGTAGTTATACGTTCTATCTCTAAGGTTTGTTTCCTCTTGATGTAGTCTTAAGCAAAGACTGGTGAATAACTCATTCAATGAAAGGCGTTTTTAGGTTGGCAAAAACTAGAGTCTCCTGTAATCTCAACATATATTTTTTCTTCCGACCTTCATGATACTTTCAAGTAATGAGCAGTACACCAATCAAACTTGGATGCCCAAGTTTTGTTCTCCTAGGTTGAAGCATTCGTTTGCAGTAACAGTTTGAATTTTTAGGTTTCACCCTGTTTTCTCCTATATTGACAGATGCAGTTCGAACTCTAAATCAAACACGGTTTGTGCTAGCTTCTAGAAACTTGACACAATACAGTAGTTCTACGTTCTATCTCTAAGGTTTGTTTCGTCGTGAAGTACCCTTAAACAGAAACTGGAGAATAACTCATTCAATGAAAGGCATTGTTAGGCTGCCAAAAAACTACAGTCTCCTGAAATCACAACATATATTTTTTCTTCCGACCTTCATGATACTTTCAAGTAATGAGCAGTACACCAATCAAACTTGGATGCCCAAGTTTCATTCTCCTAGGTTTAAGCATTCGTTTGCAGTAACAGTTTGAATTTTTAGGTTCCACTCTGTTTTCTCCTATATTGACAGATGCGGTTCGAACTCTAAATCAAACACGGTTTGTGCTAGCTTCTTGAAACTTGACACAATACAGTAGTTCTACGTTCTATCTCTAAGTTTTGTTTCCTCTTGTTGTAGCCTAATGCAGGGACTGCGAATAACACTTATATGGAAAGGGGTTGCCAAACTTCCAAACACTAGAGTCTCCTGAAATCTCAACATATATTTTTTTCATTAAATCTTCATGATACATTCACGTAATGATCAGTACACCAATCCCACTTGGATGCCCAAGTTTAGTTCTCCTAGATTGAAGCATTCGTTTCCAGGAACACTTGGAATTTCTAGGTTTCACTCTGTTTTCTCCTATATTGACAGATGCAGTTCGAACTGTAAATCAACACGGTTTGTGCTAGCTTCTTGAAACTTGACACAATGCAGTAGTTCTACGTTCTATCTCTAAGCTTTGTTTCCTCTTGATGTAGCCTTAAGCAAAGACTGGCGAATAACTCATTCAATGAAATGCTTTGTTAGGTTGCCAAAAAACTACAGTCTCCTGTAATCTCAACATATATTTTTTCTTCCGACCTTCATGATACTTTCAAGTAATGAGCAGTACACCAATCAAACTTGGATGCCCTAGTTTCGTTCTTCTAGGTTGAAGCATTCGTTTCACTCTGTTTTCTATTATATTGACAGATGCAGTTCGAACTCTAAATCAACACGGTTTGTGCTAGCTTCTTGAAACTTGACACAATACAGTAGTTCTACGTTCTATCTCTAAGGTTTGTTTCCTCTTGATGTAGTCTTAAGCAAAGACTGGTGAATAACTCATTCAATGAAAGGCGTTTTAGGCTGCCAAAAAACTACAGTCTCCTGAAATCAGAACATATATTTTTTCTTCCGACCTTCATGATACTTTCAAGTAATGAGCAGTACACCAATCAAACTTGGAAGCTCTAGTTTTGTTCTTCTAGGTTGAAGCATTCGTTTGCAATAACAGTTTGAATTTTTAGGTTTCACTCTTATTTCTCCTATATTGACAGATGCAGTTCGAACTCTAAATCAACACGGTTTGTGCTAGCTTGTTGAAACTTGACACAATACAGTAGTTCTACGATCTATCTCTAAGGTTTGTTTCCTCTTAATGTAGCCTTAAGCAAAGTCTGCGAATAACTCATTCAATGAAATGCTTTGTTAGGTTGCCAAAAAACTACAGTCTCCTGTAATCTCAACATATATTTTTTCTTCCGATCTTCATGATACTTTCAAGTAATGAGCAGTACACCAAACACACTTGGATGCCCTAGTTTCGTTCTTCTAGGTTGAAGCATTCGTTTGCAGTAACAGTTTGAATTTTTAGGTTTCACTCTGTTTTCTCCTATATTGACAGATGCAGTTCAAACTCTAAATCAACACGGTTTTTGCTAGCTTCTTGAATCTTGACACAATACAGTAGTTCTACGTTCTATCTCTAAGGTTTGTTTCCTCTTGATGTAGTCTTTAGCAAAGACTGATGAATAACTCATTCAATGAAAGGCGTGGTTAGGTTGGCAAAAAACTACAGTCTCCTGTAATCTCAACAGATATTTTTTCTTCTGACCTTCATGATACTTTCAAGTAATGAGCAGTACACCAATCAAACTTGGATGCCCAAGTTTTGTTCTCCTAGGTTGAAGCATTCGTTTGCAGTAACAGTTTGAATTTTTAGGTTTCACTCTCTTTTCTCCTATATTGACAGATGCAGTTCAAACTCTAAATCAAACACGGTTTGTGCTAGCTTCTTGAAACTTGACACAAAAAAGTAGTTCTACGTTCTATCTCTAAGGTTTGTTTCCTCTTGTTGTAGCCTTAAGCAGAGACTGGAGAATAACTCATTCAATGAAAGGCGTTGTTAGGCTGCCAAAAAACTACAGTCTCCTGTAATCTCAACATATATTTTTTCTTCCGAACTTCATGATACTTTCAAGTAATGAGCAGTACAGCAATCAAACTTGGATGCCCAAGTTTCGTTTTCCTAAGTTGAAGCATTCATTTGCAGTAACAGTTTGAATTTTTAGGTTTCACTCTGTTTTCTCCTATATTGACAGATGCAGTTCGAACTCTAAATCAAACACAGTTTGTGCTAACTTCTTGAAACTTGACACAATACCGTAGTTCTACGTTCTATCTCTAAGTTTTGTTTCCTCTTGATGTAGCCTAATGGATTGACTGCGAATAACACTTATATGGAAAGGGGTTGCCAAACATCCAAACACTAGAGTCTCCTGAAATCTCAACATATATGTTTTCATCCAATCTTCATGATACATTCACGTAATGATCAGTACACCAATCCCACTTGGATGCCCAAGTTTAGTTCTCCTAGATTGAAGCATTCGTTTCCAGGAACAGTTTGAATTTTTAGGTTTCACTCTGTTTTCTCCTATATTGACAGATGCAGTTCGAACTCTAAATCAACACGGTTTGTGCTAGCTTCTTGAAACTTGACACAATACAGTAGTTCTACGTTCTATCTCTAAGGTTTGTTTCCTCTTGATGTAGCCTTAAGCCAATCTGGCGAATAACTCATTCAATGAAATGCGTTGTTAGGTTGCCAAAAAACTACAGTCTCCTGTATTCTCAACATATATTTTTTTTTCCGACCTTCATGATACTTTCAAGTAATGAGCAGTACACCAATCAAACTTGGATGCCCTAGTTTCGTTCTTCTAGGTTGAAGCATTCGTTTGCAGTAACAGTTTGAATTTTTACGTTTCACTCTCTTTTCTCCTATATTGACAGATGCAGTTCGAACTCTAAATCAACAAGGTTTGTGCTAGCTTCTTGAAACTTGACACAATACAGTAGTTCTACGATCTATCTCTAAGGTTTGTTTCCTCTTGATGTAGCCTTCAGCAAAGTCTGGCGAATAACTCATTCAATGAAATGCGTTGTTAGGTTGCCAAAAAACTACAGTCTCCTGTAATCTCAACATATATTTTTTCTTCCAACCTTCATGATACTTTCAAGTAATGAGCAGTACACCAATCAAACTTGGATGCCCTAGTTTTGTTCTTCTAGGTGGAAGCATTTGTTTGCAGTAACATTTTGAATGTTTAGGTTTCAATCTGTTTTCTCCTATATTGACAGATGCAGTTCGAACTCTAAATCAACACGGTTTGTGCTAGCTTCTTGAAACTTGACACAATACAGAAGTTCTACGTTCTATCTCTAAGGTTTGTTTCGTCTTGATGTAGCCTTAAGCAGAGACTGGAGAATAACTCATTCAATGAAAGGCGTTGTTAGGCTGCCAAAAAACTACAGTCTCCTGTAATCTCAACATATATTTTTTCTTCCGACCTTCATGATACTTTCAAGTAATGAGCAGTACAACAATCAAACTTGGATGCCCAACTTTCGTCATCCTAGGTTGAAGCATTCGTTTGCAGTAACAGTTTGAATTTTTAGGTTTCACTCTTTTTTCTCCTTATTGACAGATGCAGTTCGAACTCTAAATCAAACACAGTTTGTGCTAGCTTCTTGAAACTTGACACAATACAGTAGTTCTACGTTCTATCTCTAAGTTTTGTTTCCTCTTGTTGTAGCCTAATGCAGTTACTGCGAATAACACTTATATGGAAAGGGGTTGCCAAACTTCCAAACACTAGAGTCTCCTGAAATCTCAACATATATTTTTTTCATTAAATCTTCATGATACACTCACGTAATGATCAGTACACCAATCCCACTTGGATGCCCAAGTTTAGTTCTCCTAGATTGAAGCATTCGTTTCCAGGAACACTTGGAATTTCTAGGTTTCACTCTGTTTTCTCCTATATTGACAGATGCAGTTCGAACTGTAAATCAACACGGTTTGTGCTAGCTTCTTGAAACTGACACAATGCAGTAGTTCTACGTTCTATCTCTAAGCTTTGTTTCCTCTTGATGTAGCCTTAAGCAAAGACTGGCGAATAACTCATTCAATGAAATGCTTTGTTAGGTTGCCAAAAAACTACAGTCTCCTGTAATCTCAACATATATTTTTTCTTCCGACCTTCATGATACTTTCAAGTAATGAGCAGTACACCAATCAAACTTGGATGCCCTAGTTTCGTTCTTCTAGGTTGAAGCATTCGTTTCACTCTGTTTTCTATTATATTGACAGATGCAGTTCGAACTCTAAATCAACACGGTTTGTGCTAGCTTCTTGAAACTTCACACAATACAGTAGTTTTACGTTCTATCTCTGAGGTTTGTTTCCTCTTGATGTAGTCTTAAGCAAAGACTCGTGAATAACTCATTCAATGAAAGGCATTGTTAGGTTGGCAAAAACTACAGTCTCCTGTAATCTCAACATATATTTTTTCTTCCGACCTTCATGATACTTTCAAGTAATGAGCAGTACACCAATCAAACTTGGATGCCCAAGTTTCGTTCTCCTAGGTTTAAGCATTCGTTTGCAGTAACAGTTTGAATATTTAGGTTCCACTCTGTTTTCTCCTATATTGACAGATGCAGTTAGAACTCTAAATCAAACACGGTCTCTCCTAGCTTCTTGAAACTTGACACAATACAGTAGTTCTACGTTCTATCTCTAAGGTTTGTGTCGTCTTGCTGTAGCCTTAAACAGAAACTGGAGAATAACTCATTCAATGAAAGGCTTTGTTAGGCTGTCAAAAAACTACAGTCTGCTGAAATCACAACATATATTTTTTCTTCCGACCTTCATGATACTTTCAAGTAATGAGCAGTACACCAATCAAACTTGGATGCCCAAGTTTCGTCATCCTAGGTTGAAGCATTCGTTTGCAGTAACAGTTTGAATTTTTAGGTTTCACTCTGTTTTCTCCTATATTGACAGATGCAGTTCGAACTCTAAATCAAACACAGTTTGTGCTAGCTTCTTGAAACTTGACACAATACAGTAGTTATACGTTCTATCTCTAAGGTTTGTTTCCTCTTGATGTAGTCTTAAGCAAAGACTGGTGAATAACTCGTTCAATGAAAGGCGTTTTTAGGTTGGCAAAAACTAGAGTCTCCTGTAATCTCAACATATATTTTTTCTTCCGACCTTCATGATACTTTCAAGTAATGAGCAGTACACCAATCAAACTTGGATGCCCAAGTTTTGTTCTCCTAGGTTGAAGCATTCGTTTGCAGTAACAGTTTGAATTTTTAGGTTTCACCCTGTTTTCTCCTATATTGACAGATGCAGTTCGAACTCTAAATCAAACACGGTTTGTGCTAGCTTCTTGAAACTTGACACAATACAGTAGTTCTACGTTCTATCTCTAAGTTTTGTTTCCTCTTGTTGTAGCCTAATGCAGGGACTGCGAATAACACTTATATGGAAAGGGGCTGCCAAACTTCCAAACACTAGAGTCTCCTGAAATCTCAACATATATTTTTTTCATTAAATCTTCATGATACATTCACGTAATGATCAGTACAGCAATCCCACTTGGATGCCCAAGTTTAGTTCTCCTAGATTGAAGCATTCGTTTCCAGGAACAGTTTGAATTTCTAGGTTTCACTCTGTTTTCTCCTATATTGACAGATGCCGTTCGAACTCTAAATCAACACGGTTTGTGCTAGCTTCTTGAAACTTGACACAATGCAGTAGTTCTACGTTCTATCTCTAAGCTTTGTTTCCTCTTGATGTAGCCTTAAGCAAAGACTGGCGAATAACTCATTCAATGAAATGCTTTGTTAGGTTGCCAAAAAACTACAGTCTCCTGTAATCTCAACATATATTTTTTCTTCCGACCTTCATGATACTTTCAAGTAATGAGCAGTACACCAATCAAACTTGGATGCCCTAGTTTCGTTCTTCTAGTTTGAAGCATTCGTTTCACTCTGTTTTCTATTATATTGACAGATGCAGTTCGAACTCTAAATCAACACGGTTTGTGCTAGCTTCTTGAAACTTGACACAATACAGTAGTTCTACGTTCTATCTCTAAGGTTTGTTTCCTCTTGATGTAGTCTTAAGCAAAGACTCGTGAATAACTCATTCAATGAAAGGCATTGTTAGGTTGGCAAAAACTACAGTCTCCTGTAATCTCAACATATATTTTTTCTTCCGACCTTCATGATACTTTCAAGTAATGAGCAGTACACCAATCAAACTTGGATGCCCAAGTTTCGTTCTCCTAGGTTTAAGCATTCGTTTGCAGTAACAGTTTGAATTTTTAGGTTCCACTCTGTTTTCTCCTATATTGACAGATGCAGTTAGAACTCTAAATCAAACACGGTCTCTCCTAGCTTCTTGAAACTTGACACAATACAGTAGTTCTACGTTCTATCTCTAAGGTTTGTTTCGTCTTGCTGTAGCCTTAAACAGAAACTGGAGAATAACTCATTCAATGAAAGGCTTTGTTAGGCTGTCAAAAAACTACAGTCTCCTGAAATCACAAATATATTTTTTCTTCCGACCTTCATGATACTTTCAAGTAATGAGCAGTACACCAATCAAACTTGGATGCCCAAGTTTCGTCATCCTAGGTTGAAGCATTTGTTTGCAGTAACAGTTTGAATTTTTAGGTTTCACTCTGTTTTCTCCTATATTGACAGATGCAGTTCGAACTCTAAATCAAACACAGTTTGTGCTAGCTTCTTGAAACTTGACACAATACAGTAGTTATACGTTCTATCTCTAAGGTTTGTTTCCTCTTGATGTAGTCTTAAGCAAAGACTGGTGAATAACTCATTCAATGAAAGGCGTTTTTAGGTTGGCAAAAACTAGAGTCTCCTGTAATCTCAACATATATTTTTTCTTCCGACCTTCAAGATACTTTCAAGTAATGAGCAGTACACCAATCAAACTTGGATGCCCAAGTTTTGTTCTCCTAGGTTGAAGCATTCGTTTGCAGTAACAGTTTGAATTTTTAGGTTCCACTCTGTTTTCTCCTATATTGACAGATGCAGTTTGAACTCTAAATCAAACACGGTTTCTGCTAGCTTCTTGAAACTTGACACAATACAGTAGTTCTACGTTCTATCTCTAAGTTTTGTTTCGTCTTGATGTAGCCTTAAGCAGAGACTGGAGAATAACTCATTCAATGAAAGGCTTTGTTAGGCTGTCAAAAAACTACAGTCTCCTGAAATCACAACATATATTTTTTCTTCCGACCTTCATGATACTTTCAAGTAATGAGCAGTACACCAATCAAACTTGGATGCCCAACTTTCGTCATCCTAGGTTGAAGCATTCGTTTGCAGTAACAGTTTGAATTTTTAGGTTTCACTCTGTTTTCTCCTATATTGACAGATGCAGTTCGAACTCTAAATCAAACACAGTTTGTGCTAGGTTCTTGAAACTTGACACAATACAGTAGTTCTACGTTCTATCTCTAAGTTTTGCTTCCTCTTGATGTAGCCTAATGCAGGGACTGCGAATAACACTTATATGGAAAGGGGTTGCCAAACTTCCAAACACAAGAGTCTCCTGAAATCTCAACATATATTTTTTCATCCAATCTTCATGATACATTCACGTAATGATCAGTACACCAATCCCACTTGGATGCCAAGTTTAGTTCTCCTAGATTGAAGCATTCGATTCCAGGAACAGTTTGAATTTTTATTTTTCGCTCTGTTTTCTCCTATATTGACAGATGCAGTACGAACTCTAAATCAACACGGTTTGTGCTAGCTTCTTGAAACGTGACACAATACAGTAGTTCTACGTTCTATCTCTAAGGTTTGTTTCCTCATGATTTAGCCTTAAGCAAAGACTGGCGAATAACTCATTCAATGAAAGGCATTGTTAGGCTGACAAAAAACTACAGTCTCCTGAAAACACAACATATATTTTTTCTTCCGACCTTCATGATACTTTCAAGTAATGAGCAGTATACCAATCAAAGTTAGATGCCCTAGTTTCGTTCTTCTAGGTTGAAGCATTCGTTTGCAGTAACAGTTTGAATTTTTAGGTTTCACTCTGTTTTCTCCTATATTGACAGATGCAGTTCGAACTCTAAATCAACATGGTTTGTGCTAGCTTCTTGAAACTTGACACAATACAGTAGTTCTACGTTCTATCTCTAAGGTTTGTTTCCTCTTGATGTAGCCTTAAGCAGAGACTGGAGAATAACTCATTCAATGAAAGGCGTTGTTAGGCTGCCAAAAAACTACAGTCTCCTGAAATCACAACATATATTTTTTCTTCCGACCTTCATGATACTTTCAAGTAATGAGCAGTACACCAATCAAACTTGGATGCCCTAGTTTTGTTTTTCTAGGATGAACCATTCGTATGCAGTAACAGTTTGAATTTTTAGGTTTCACTCTGTTTTCTCCTATATTGACAGATGCAGTTCGAACTCTAAATCAACACGGTTTGTTATAGCTTCTTGAAACTTGACACAATACAGTAGTTCTACGTTCTATCTCTAAGTTTTGTTTCCTCTTGATGTAGCCTAATGCAGGGACTGCGAATAACACTTATATGGAACGGGGTTGTCAAACTTCCAAACACTAGAGTCTCCTGAAATCTAAACATATATTTTTTCATGCAATCTTCATGATACATTCACGTAAAGATCAGTACACCAATCCCACATGGATGCCCAATTTTAGTTCTCCTAGATTGAAGCATGCGTTTCCAGGAACAGTTTGAATTTTTAGGTTTCACTCTATTTTCTCCTATATTGACAGATGCAGTTCGAACTCTAAATCAACACGGTTTGTGCTAGCTTCTTGAAACTTGACACAATACAGTAGTTCTACGTTCTATCTCTAAGGTTTGTTTCCTCTTGATGTAGTCTTAAGCAAAGACTGGTGAATAACTCATTCAATGAAAGGCGTTGTTAGGTTGGCAAAAAACTACAGTCTCCTGTAATCTCAACATATATTTTTTCTTCCGAGCTTCATGGTACTTTCAAGTAATGAGCAGTACACCAGTCATACTTGGATGCCCAAGTTTCGTTCTCCTAGGTTGAAGAATTCGTTTGCAGTAACAGTTTGAATATTTAGGTTTCACTCTGTTTTCTCCTATATTGACAGAAGCAGTTCGAACTCTAAATCAACACGGTTTGTGCTAGCTTCTTGAAACTTGACACAATACAGTAGTTCTACGTTCTATCTCTAAGGTTTGTTTCCTATTGATGTAGCCTTAAGCAGAGACTGGAGAATAACTCATTCATTGAAAGGCGTTGTTAGGCTGAAAAAAAACTACAGTCTCCTGAAATCACAACATATATTTTTTCTTCCGACCTTCATGATACTTTCAAGTAATGAGCAGTACACCAATCAAACTTGGATGCCCAAGTTTCGTTCTCCTAGGTTGAAGCATTCGTTTGCAGTAACAGTTTGAATTTTTAATTTTCACTCTGTTTTCTCCTATATTGACAGATGCAGTTCGAACTCTAAATCAAACACAGTTTGTGCTAGCTTCTTGAAACTTGACACAATACAGTAGTTCTACGTTCTATCTCTTAGTTTTGTTTCCTCTTGATGTAGCCTAATGCAAGGACTGCGAATAACACTCATATGGAAAGGGGTTGCCAAACTTCCAAACACTAGAATATCCTGAAATCTCAACATATATTTTTTCATTAAATCTTCATGATACATTCACGTAATGATCAGTACACCAATCCCACTTGGATGCCCAAGTTTAGTTCTCCTAGATTGAAGCATTCGTTTCCAGGAACAGTTTGAATTATTAGGTTTCGCTCTGTATTCTCCTATATTGACAGATGCAGTTCGAACTCTAAATCAACACGGTTTGTGCTAGCTTCTTGAAACTTGACACAATACAGTAGTTCTACGTTCTATCTCTAAGGTTTGTTTCCTCTTGATGTAGTCTTAAGCAAAGACTGGTGAATAACTCATTCAATGAAAGGCGTTGTTAGGTTGGCAAAAAACTACAGTCTCCTGTAATCTCAACATATATTTTTTCTTCCGAGCTTCATGGTACTTTCAAGTAATGAGCAGTACACCAATCAAACTTGGATGCCCAAGTTTCGTTCTCCTAGGTTGAAGAATTCGTTTGCAGTAACAGTTTGAATTTTTAGGTTTCACTCTGTTTTCTCCGATATTGACAGATGCATTTCGAACTCTAAATCAAACACAGTTTGTGCTAGCTTCTTGAAACTTGACACAATACAGTAGTTCTACGTTAATCTCTAAGTTTTTTTTCCTCTTGATGTAGCCTAATGCAGGGACTGCGAATAACACTTATATGGAAAGGGGTTGCCAAACTTCCAAACACTAGAGTCTCCTGAAATCTAAACATATATTTTTTCATCAATCTTCATGATACATTCACGTAATGATCAGTACACCAATCCCACATGGATGCCCAATTTTAGTTCTCCTAGATTGAAGCATTCGTTTCCAGGAACAGTTTGAATTTTTAGGTTTCACTCTGTTTTCACCTATATTGACAGATGCAGTACGAACTCTAAATCAACACGGTTTGTGCTAGCTTCTTGAAACTTGACACAATATAGTTGTTCTACGTTGTATCTCTAAGGTTTGTTTCCTCTTGATGTAGCCTTAAGCAGAGACTGGAGAATAACTCATTCAATGAAAGGCGTTGTTAGGCTGATAAAAAACTACAGTCTCCTGAAATCACAACATATATTTTTTCTTCCGACCTTCATGGTACTTTCAAGTAATGAGCAGTACACCAATCAAACTTGGATGCCCAAGTTTTGTTCTCCTAGGTTGAAGCATTCGTTTGCAGTAACATTTTGAATATTTAGGTTTCACTCTGTTTTCTCCTATATTGACAGATGCAGTTCAAACTCTAAATCAACACGGTTTGTGCTAGCTTCTTGAAACTTGACACAATACAGTAGTTCTACATTCTATCTCTAAGGTTTGTTTCCTATTGATGTAGCCTTAAGCAGAGACTGGAGAATAACTCATTCAATGAAAGGCGTTGTTAGCCTGCCCAAAAACTACAGGCTCCTGAAATCACAACATATATTTTTTCTTCCGACCTTCATGATACTTTCAAGTAATGAGCAGTACACCAATCAAACTTGGATGCCCAAGTTTCGTTCTCCTAGGTTGAAGCATTCGTTTGCAGTAACAGTTTGAATTTTTAATTTTCACTCTGTTTTCTCCTATATTGACAGATGCAGTTCGATCTCTAAATCAAACACAGTTTGTGCTAGCTTCTTGAAACTTGACACAATACAGTAGTTCTACGTTCTATCTCTTAGTTTTGTTTCCTCTTGATGTAGCCTAATGCAGGGACTGCGAATAACACTCATATGGAAAGGGGTTGCCAAACTTCCAAACACTAGAGTCTCCTAAATCTCAACATATATTTTTTCATCCAATCTTCATGATACATTCACGTAATGATCAGTACACCAATCCCACTTGGATGCCCAAGTTTAGTTCTCCTAGATTGAAGCATTCGTTTCCAGGAACAGTTTTAATTTTTAGGTTTCGCTCTGTATTCTCCTATATTGACAGATGCAGTTCGAACTCTAAATCAACACGGTTTCTGCTAGCTTCTTGAAACTTGACACAATACAGTAGTTCTACGTTCTATCTCTAAGGTTTGTTTCCTCTTGATGTAGTCTTAAGCAAAGACTAATGAATAACTCATTCAATGAAAGGCGTTGTTAGGTTGGCCAAAAACTACAGTCTCCTGTAATCTCAACATATATTTTTTCTTCCGAGCTTCATGGTACTTTCAAGTAATGAGCAGTACACCAATCAAACTTGGATGCCCAAGTTTCGTTCTCCTAGGTTGAAGAATTCGTTTGCAGTAACAGTTTGAATTTTTAGGTTTCACTCTGTTTTCTCCTATATTGACAGATGCAGTTCGAACCCTAAATCAAACACAGTTTGTGCTAGCTTCTTGAAACTTGACACAATACAGTAGTTCTACGTTCTATCTCTAAGTTTTGTTTCCTCTTGATGTAGCCTAATGCAGGGACTGCAAATAACACTTATATGGAAAGGGGTTGACAAACTTCCAAACACTAGAGTCTCCTGAAATCTCAACATATATTTTTTCATCTAATCTTCATGATACATTCACGTAATGATCAGTACACCAATCCCACTTGGATTCCCAAGTTTAGTTCTCCTAGATTGAAGCATTCGTTTCCAGGAACAGTTTGAATTTTTAGGTTTCACTCTGTTTTCTCCCATATTGACAGATGCAGTTCGAACTCTAAATCAACACGGTTTGTGCTAGCTTCTTGAATCTTGACACAATACAGTAGTTCTACGTTCTATCTCTAAGGTTTGTTTCCTCTTGATGTAGCCTTAAGCAAAGACTGGCGAATAACTCATTCAATGAAATGCGTTGTTAGGTTGAAAAAAAACTAAGTCTCCTGTAATCTCAACATAAATTTTTTCTTCCGACCTTCATGACACTTTCAAGTAATGAGCAGTACACCAATCAAACTTGGATGTCCAAGTTTCGTTCTCCTAGGTTGAAGCATTCGTTTCCAGTAACAGTTTGAATTTTTAGGTTTCACTCTGTTTTCTCCTATATTGAGGGATGCAGTTCGAACTCTAAATCAAACACAGTGTGTGCTAGCTTCTTGAAACTTGACACAATACAGTAGTTTTACGTTCTATCTCTAAGTTTTGTTTCCTCTTGATGTAGCCTAATGCAGGGACTGCGAATAACACTTATGTGGAAAGGGGTTGCCAAAATTCCAAACACTAGAGTGTCCTTAATTCTCAACATATATTTTTTCATCCAATCTTCATGATACATTCACGTAATGATCAGTACATCAATCCCACTTGGATGCCCAAGTTTAGTTCTAGATTGAAGCAATCGTTTCCAGAAACACTTTGAATGTTTAGGTTTCACTCTGTTTTCTCCTAAATTGACAGATGCAGTTCGAACTCTAAATCAACACGGTTTGTGCTAGCTTGTTGAAACTTGACACAATACAGTAGTTCTACGTTCTATCTCTAAGGTTTGTTTCCTCTTGATGTAGCCTTAAGCAGAGACTGGAGAATAACTCATTCAATGAAAGGCGTTGTTAGGCTTCCAAAAAACTACAGTCTCCTGAAATCACAACATATATTTTTTCTTCCGACCTTCATGATACTTTCATGTAATGAGCAGTACACCAATCAAACTTGGATGCCCAAGTTTCGTTCTGCTAGGTTGAAGCATTCGTTTGCAGTAACAGTTTGAACTTTTAGGTTTCACTCTGTTTTCTCCTATATTGACAGATGCAGTTCGAACTCTAAATCAATCACAGTTTGTGCTAGCTTCTTGAAACTTGACACAATACAGTAGTTCTACATTCTAAGTTTTGTTTCCTCTTGATGTAGCCTAATGCAGGGACTGCGAATAACACTTATATGGAAAGGGGTTGCCAAACTTCCAAACACTAGAGTCTCCTGAAATCTCAGCATATATTTTTTCATCCAATCTTCATGATACATTCACGTAATGATCAGTACAGCAATCCCACTTGGATGCCCAAGTTTAGTTCTAGATTGAAGCATTCGTTTCCAGGAACAGTTTGAATTTTTAGGTTTCAATCTGTTTTCTCCTATATTGACAGATGCAGTTCGAACTCTAAATCAACACGGTTTGTGCTAGCTTCTTGAAACTTGACACAATACAGTAGTTCTATGTTCTATCTCTAAGGTTTGTTTCGTCTTGATGTAGCCTTAAGCAAAGACTGGCGAATAACTCATTCAATGAAATGCGTTGTTAGGTTGCCAAAAAACTACAGTCTCCTGTAATCTCAACATATATTTTTTCTTCCGACCTTCATGATACTTTCAAGTAATGAGCAGTACACCAATCAAACTTGGATGTCCAAGTTTTGTTCTCCTAGGTTGAAGCATTCGTTTGCAGTAACAGTTTGAATTTTTAGGTTTCACTCTATTTTCTCCTATATTGACAGATGCAGTTCGAACTCTAAATCAAACACGGTTTCTGCTGGCTTCTTGAAACTTGACACAATACAGTAGTTCTACATTCTATCACTAAGGTTTGTTTCGTCTTGATGTAGCCTTAAGCAGAGACTGGAGAATAACTCGTTCAATGAAAGGCATTGTTAGGCTGCCAAAAAAGTACAATCTCCTGAAATCACAACATATATTTTTTCTTCCGAACTTCATGATACTTTCAAGTAATGAGCAGTACACCAATCAAACTTGGATGCCCAAGTTTTGTTCTCCTAGGTTGAAGCATTCGTTTACAGTGACAGTTTGAATTTTTAGGTTTCACTCTGTTTTCTCCTGTATTGACAGATGCAGTTCGAACTCTAAATCAACACGGTTTGTGCTAGCTTCTTGAAACTTGACACAATACAGTAGTTCTACATTCTATCTCTAAGGTTTTTTTCCTCTTTATGTAGCCTTAAGCAAAGACTGGCGAATAACTCATTCAATGAAATGCGTTGTTAGGTTGCCAAAAAACTACAGTCTCCTGTAACCTCAACATATATTTTTTCTTCCGACCTTCATGATACTTTCAAGTAATGAGCAATAGACCAATCAAACTTGGATACCCTAGTTTCGTTCTTCTAGGTTGAAGCATTCGTTTGCAGTAACAGTTTGAATTTTTAGGTTTCACTCTGTTTTCTCCTATATTGACAGATGCAGTTCGAACTCTAAATCAACACGGTTTGTGCTAGCTTCTTGAAACTTGACACAATACAGTAGTTCTAGGTTCTATCTCTAAGGTTTGTTTCCTCTTGATGTAGTCTTAAGCAAAGACTGGTGAATAACTCATTCAATGAAAGGCGTTGTTAGGTTGCCAAAAACTACAGTCTCCTGTAATCTCAAAATATATTTTTTCTTCCGACCTTCATGATACTTTCAAGTAATGAGCAGTACACCAATCAAACTTGGATGCAATAGTTTCGTTCTTCTAGGTTGAAGCATTCGTTTGCAGTAACAGTTTGAATTTTTAGGTTTCACTCTGTTTTCTCCTATATTGACAGATGCAGTTCGAACTCTAAATCAACACTGTTTGTGCTAGCTTCTTGAAACTTGACACAATACATTAGTTCTACGTTCTACCTCTAAGGTTTGTTTCCTCTTGATGTAGTCTTAAGCAAAGACTGGTAAATAACTCATTCAATGAAAGGCGTTGTTAGGTTGGCAAAAAACTACAGTCTCCTGTAATCTCAACATATATTTTTTCTTCCAACCTTCATGATACTTTCAAGTAAAGAGCAGTACACCAATCAAACTTGGATGTCCAAGTTTCGTTCTCCTAGGTTGAAGCATTCGTTTCCAGTAACAGTTTGAATTTTTAGGTTTCACTCTGTTTTCTCCTATATTGACAGATGCAGTTCGAACTCTAAATCAAACACAGTGTGTGCTAGCTTCTTGAAACTTGACACAATACAGTAGTTTTACGTTCTATCTCTAAGTTTTGTTTCCTCTTGATGTAGCCTAATGCAGGGACTGCGAATAACACTTATATGGAAAGGGGTTGCCAAATTCCAAACACTAGAGTGTCCTTAATTCTCAACATATATTTTTTCATCCAATCTTCATGATACATTCACGTAATGATCAGTACACCAATCCCACTTGGATGCCCAAGTTTAGTTCTAGATTGAAGCATTCGTTTCCAGAAACACTTTGAATTTTTAGGTTTCACTCTGTTTTCTCCTATATTGACAGATGCAGTTCGAACTCTAAATCAACACGGTTTGTGCTAGCTTGTTGAAACTTGACACAATACAGTAGTTCTACCTTCTATCTCTAAGGTTTGTTTCCTCTTGATGTAGCCTTAAGCAGAGACTGGAGAATAACTCATTCAATGAAAGGCGTTGTTAGGCTGCCAAAAAACTACAGTCTCCTGAAATCACAACATATATTTTTTCTTCCGAACTTCATGATACTTTCATGTAATGAGCAGTACACCAATCAAACTTGGATGCCCAAGTTTCGTTCTCCTAAGTTGAAGCATTCGTTTGCAGTAACAATTTGAATTTTTAGGTTTCACTCTGTTTTCTCCTATATTGACAGATGCAGTTCGAACTCTAAATCAATCACAGTTTGTGCTAGCTTCTTGAAACTTGACAGAATACAGTAGTTCTACGTTCTAAGTTTTGTTTCCTCTTGATGTAGCCTAATGCAGGGACTGCGAATAACACTTATATGGAAAGGGGTTGCCAAACTTCAGAACACTAGAGTCTCCTGAAATCTCAACATATATTTTTTTCATTAAATCTTCATGATACATTCACGTAATGATCAGTACAGCAATCCCACTTGGATGCCCAAGTTTAGTTCTCCTAGATTGAAGCAATCGTTTCCAGGAACAGTTTGAATTTCTAGGTTTCACTCTGTTTTCTCCTATATTGACAGATGCAGTTCGAACTCTAAATCAACACGGTTTGTGCTAGCTTCTTGAAACTTGACACAATACAGTAGTTCTACGTTCTATCTCTAAGGTTTGTTTCCTCTTGATGTAGTCTTAAGCAAAGACTGGTGAATAACTCATTCAATGAAAGGCGTTGTTAGGTTGGCAAAAAACTACAGTCTCCTGTAATCTCAACATATATTTTTTCTTTCGACCTTCATGATACTTTCAAGTAATGAGCAGTACACCAATCAAACTTGGATGTCCAAGTTTCGTTCTCCTAGGTTGAAGCATTCGTTTCCAGTAACAGTTTGAATTTTTAGGTTTCACTCTGTTTTCTCCTATATTGACAGATGCAGTTCGAACCCTAAATCAAACACAGTTTGTGCTAGCTTCTTGAAACTTGACACAATACAGTAGTTCTACGTTCTATCTCTAAGTTTTGTTTCCTCTTGATGTAGCCTAATGCAGGGACTGCAAATAACACTTATATGGAAAGGGGTTGACAAACTTCCAAACACTAGAGTCTCCTGAAATCTCAACATATATTTTTTCATCTAATCTTCATGATACATTCACGTAATGATCAGTACACCAATCCCACTTGGATGCCCAAGTTTAGTTCTAAATTGAAGCAATCGTTACCAGGAACACTTTGAATTTTTAGGATTCACTCTGTTTTCTCATATATTGACAGATGCAGTTCGAACTCTAAATCAACACGGTTTGTGCAAGCTTGTTGAAACTTGACACAATACAGTAGTTCTACCTTCTATCTCTAAGGTTTGTTTCCTCTTGATGTAGCCTTAAGCAGAGACTGGAGAATAACTCATTCAATGAAAGGCGTGGTTAGGTTGCAAAAAAACTACAGTCTCCTGAAATCACAACATATATTTTTTCGTCCGACCTTCATGATACTTTCAAGTAATGAGCAGTACACCAATCAAACTTGGATGCCCAAGTTTTGTTCTCCTAGGTTGAAGCATTCGTTTGCAGTAACAGTTTGAATTTTTAGGTTTCACTCTGTTTTCTCCTATATTGACAGATGCAGTTCGAACTCTAAATCAACACGGTTTGTGCTAGCTTCTTGAAACTTGACACAATACAGTAGTTCTACGTTCTATCTCTAAGGTTTGTTTCATCTTGATGTAGCCTTAAGCAAAGACTGGCGAATAACTCATTCAATGAAATGCGTTGTTATGTTGCCAAAAAAACTACAGTCTCCTGTAACCTCAACATATATTTTTCTTCCGACCTTCATGATACTTTCAAGTAATGAGCAACAGACCAATCAAACTTGGATACCCTAGTTTCGTTCTTCTAGGTTAAAGCATTCGTTTGCAGTAACAGTTTGAATTTTTAGGTTTCACTCTGTTTTCTCCTATATTGACAGATGCAGTTCGAACTCTAAATCAACACTGTTTGTGCTAGCTTCTCGAAACTTGACACAATACATTAGTTCTACGTTCTACCTCTAAGTTTTGTTTCCTCTTGATGTGGTCTTAAGCAAAGACTGGTGAATAACTCATTCAATGAAAGGCGTTGTTAGGTTGGCAAAACCTACAGTCTCCTGAAATCACAACATGTATTTTTTCTTCGGAACATCAAAATACTTTCAAGTAATGAGCAGTACACCAATCATACTTGGATGCCCTAGTTTCGTTCTTCTAGGTTGAAGCATTCGTTTGCAGTAACAGTTTGAATTTTTAGGTTTCACTCTGTTTTCTCCTATATTGACAGATGCAGTTCGAACTCTAAATCAAACACAGTTTGTGCTAGCTTCTTGAAACTTGACAGAATACAGTAGTTCTACGTTCTAAGTTTTGTTTCCTCTTGATGTAGCCTAATGCAGGGACTGCGAATAACACTTATATGGAAAAGGTTTGCCAAACTTCCAAACACTAGAGTCTCCTGAAATCTCAACATATATTTTTTCATCCAATCTTCATGATACATTCACGTAATGATCAGTACACCAATCCCACTTGGATGCCCAAGTTTAGTTCTCCTAGACTGAAGCATTCGTTTCCAGGAACAGTTTGAATTTTTAGGTTTCACTCTGTTTTCTCCTATATTGACAGATGCAGTTCGAACTCTAAATCAACACGGTTTGTGCTAGCTTCTTGAAACTTGACACAATACAGTACTTCTACGTTCTTTCTCTAAGGTTTGTTACGTCTTGATGTAGCCTTAAGCAAAGACTGGCGAATAACTCATTCAATGAAATACGTTGTTAGGTTGGCAAAAAACGACAGTCTCCTGTAATCTCAACATATATTTTTTCTTCCGACCTTCATGATACTTTCAAGTAATGAGCAGTACACCAATCAAACTTGGATGCCCAAGTTTCGTTATCCTAGGTTGAAGCATTCGTTTGCAGTAACAGTTTGAATTTTTAGGTTTCACTCTGTTTTCTCCTATATTGACAGATGCAGTTCGAACTCTAAATCAAACACAGTTTGTGCTAGCTTCTTGAAACTTGACACAATACAGTAGTTCTACGTTCTATCTCTAAGTTTTGTTTCCTCTTGATGTAGCCTAATGCAGGGACTGCGAATAACACTTATATGGAAAGGGGTTGCCAAACTTCCAAGCACTAGAGTCTCCTGAAATCTCAACATATATTTTTTCATCCAATCTTCATGATACATTCACGTAATGATCAGTACAGCAATCCCACTTGGATGCCCAAGTTTAGTTCTAGATTGAAGCATTCGTTTCCAGGAACAGTTTGAATTTTTAGGTTTCACTGTGTTTTCTCCTATATTGACAGATACAGTTCGAACTCTAAATCAACACGTTTTGTGCTAGCTTCTTGAATCTTGACACAATACAATAGTTCTACGTTCTATCTCTAAGGTTTGTTTCGTCTAGATGTAGCCTTAAGCAAAGACTGGCGAATAACTCATTCAATGAAATGCGTTGTTAGGTTGCCAAAAAACTACAGTCTCCTGTAATCTCAACATATATTTTTTCTTCCGACCTTCATGATACTTTCAAGTAATGAGCAGTACACCAATCAAACTTGGATGCCCTAGTTTCGTTCTTCTAGGTTGAAGCATTCGTTTGCAGTAACAGTTTGAATTTTTAGGTTTCACTCTGTTTTCTCCTATATTGACAGATGCAGTTCGAATTCTGAATCAACAAAGTTTGTGCTAGCTTCTTGAAACTTGACACAATACAGTAGTTCTACGTTCTATCTCTAAGGTTTGTTTCCTCTTGATGTAGTCTTAAGCAAAGACTGGTGTATAACTCATTCAATGAAATGCGTTGTTAGGTTGGCAAAAAACTACAGTCTCCTGTAATCTCAACATATATTTTTTCTTGCGACCTTCATGATACTTTCAAGTAATGAGCAGTACAAAAATCAAACTTGGATGCCCAAGTTTTGTTCTCCTAGGTTGAAGCATTCGTTTGCAGTAACAGTTTGAATTTTTTGGTTTCACTCTGTTTTCTCCTATATTGACAGATGCAGTTCGAACTCTAAATCAAACACGGTTTGTGCTAGCTTCTTGAAACTTGACACAATACAGTAGTTCTACGTTCTATCACTAAGGTTTGTTTTGTCTTGATGTAGCCTTAAGCAGAGACTGGAGAATAACTCGTTCAATGAAAATCATTGTTAGGCTGCCAAAAAAGTACAATCTCCTGAAATCACAAGATATATTTTTTCTTCCGACCTTCATGATACTTTCAAGTAATGAGCAGTACACCAATCAAACTTGGATGCCCAAGTTTCGTTCTCCTAGGTTGACGCATTTGTTTGCAGTAACAGTTTAAATTTTTAGGTTTCACTCTGTTTTCTCCTATATTGACAGATGCAGTTCGAACTCTAAATCCAACACAGTTTGTGCTAGCTGCTTGAAACTTGAAACAATACAGTAGTTCTACGTTATATCTCTAAGTTTTGTTTCCTCTTGATGTACCCTAATGCAGGGCCTGCGAATAACACTTATATGGAAAGGGGTTGCCAAACTTCCAAACACTAGAGTCTCCTGAAATCTCAACATATATTTTTTCATCCAATCTTCATGATACATTCACGTAATGATCAATACACCAATCCCACTTGGACGACCAAGTTTAGTTGTCCTATATTGAAGCATTCGTTTCCAGGAACAGTTTGTATTTTTAGGTTTCACTCTGTTTTCTCCTATATTGACAGATGCAGTTCGAACTCTAAATCAACACGGTTTGTGCTAGCTTCTTGAAACTTGACACAATACAGTAGTTCTACGTTCTATTTGTAAGGTTTGTTTCCTCTTGATGGAGCCTTAAGCAGAGACTGGAGAATAACTCATTCAATGAAAGGTATTGTTAGGCTGCCAAAAAACTACAGTCTCCTGAAATCACAACATATATTTTTTCTTCCGACCTTCATGATACTTTCAAGTAATGAGCAGTACACCAATCAAACTTGGATGCCCAAGTTTCGTTCTCCTAGGTTGAAGCATTCGTTTGCAGTAACAGTTTGAATTTTTAGGTTTCACTCTGTTTTCTCCTATATTGACAGATGCAGTTCGAACTCTAAATCAAACACAGTTTGTGCTAGCTTCTTGAAACTTGACAGAATACAGTAGTTCTACGTTCTAAGTTTTGTTTCCTCTTGATGTAGCCTAATGCAGGGACTGCGAATAACACTTATATGGAAAGGGTTTGCCAAACTTCCAAACACTAGAGTCTCCTGAAATCTCAACATATATTTTTTCATCCAATGTTCATGATACATTCACGTAATGATCAGTACAGCAATCAAACTTGGATGCCCAAGTTTAGTTCTCCTAGATTGAAGCATTCGTTTCCAGGAACAGTTTGAATTTTTAGGTTTCACTCTGTTTTCTCCTATATTGACAGATGCAGTTCGAACTCTAATCAACACGGTTTGTGCTAGCTTCTTGAAAGTTGACACAATACAGTAGTTCTACGTTCTATCTCTAAGGTTTGTTTCGCCTTGATGTAGACTTAAGCAAAGACTGGCGAATAACTCATTCAATGAAATGCGTTGTTAGGTTGCCAAAAAACTACAGTCTCCTGTAATCTCAACATATATTTTTTCTTCGGACCTTCATGATACATTCAAGTAATGAGCAGTACACCAATCAAACTTGGATGCCCTAGTTTCCTTCTTCTAGGTTGAAGCATTCGTTTGCAGTAACTGTTTGAATTTTTAGGTTTCACTCTGTTTTCTCCTATATTGACAGATGCAGTTCGAACTCTAAATCAACACGGCTTGTGCTAGCTTCTGGAAACTTGACACAATAGATTAGTTCTACGTTCTATCTCTAAGGTTTGTTTCCTCTTGATGTAGCCTAATGCAGGGACTGCGAATAACACTTATATGGAAAGGGGTTGCCAAAATTAAAACACTAGAGTGTCCTGAATTCTCAACATATATTTTTTCATCCAATCTTCATGATACATTCACGTAATGATCAGTACACCAATCCCAATTGGATGCCCAAGTTTAGTTCTAGATTGAAGCAATCGTTTCCAGGAACACTTTGAATTTTTAGGTTTCACTCTGTTTTCTCCTATATTGACAGATGCAGTTCGAACTCTAAATCAACACTGTTTGTGCTAGCTTGTTGAAACTTGACACAATACAGTAGTTCTACGTTCTATCTCTAAGGTTTGTTTCCTCTTGATGTAGCCTTAAGCAGAGACTGGAGAATAACTCATTCAATGAAAGGCGTTGTTAGGCTGCCAAAAAACTACAGTCTCCTGAAATCACAACATATATTTTTTCTTCCGAACTTCATGATACTTTCATATAATGAGCAGTACACCAATCAAACTTGGATGCCCAAGTTTCGTTCTCCTAGGTTGAAGCATTCGTTTTCAGTAACAGTTTGAATTTTTAGGTTTCACTCTGTTTTCTCCTATATTGACAGATGCAGTTCGAACTCTATATCAAACACAGTTTGTGCTAGCTTCTTGAAACTTGACACAATACAGTAGTTCTACGTTCTATCTCTAAGTTTTGTTTCCTCTTGATGTAGCCTAATGCAGGGACTGCGAATAACACTTATATTGAAAGGGGTTGCCAAACTTACAAACACTAGAATCTCCTGAAATCTCAACATATATTTTTTAACCCAATCTTCATGATACATTCACGTAATGATCAGTACACCAATCCCACTTGGATGCCCAAGTTTAGTTCTCCTAGATTGAAGCATTCGTTTCCAGGAACAGTTTGAATTTTTAGGTTTCACTCTTTTTTCTCCTATATTGACAGATGCAGTTGGAACTCTAAATCAACACGGTTTGTGCTAGCTTCTAGAAACTTGACACAATACAGTAGTTCTACGTTCTATCTCTAAGGTTTGTTTCCTCTTGATGTAGTCTTAAGCAAAGACTGGTGAATAACTCATTCAATGAAAGGCGTTGTTAGGTTGGCAAAAAAGTACAGTCTCCTGTAATCTCAACATATATTTTTTTTTCCGACCTTCATGACACTTTCAAGTAATGAGCAGTAGAGCAATCAAACTTGGATACCCTAGTTTCGTTCTTCTAGGTTGAAGCATTCGTTTGCAGTAACAGTTTGAATTTTTAGGTTACACTCTGTTTTCTCCTATATTGACAGATGCATTTCGAACTCTAAATCAACACGGTTTGTGCTAGCTTCTTGAAACTTGACACAATACAGTAGTTCTACGTTCTATCTCTAAGGTTTGTTTCCCCTTGATGTAGTCTAGAGCAAAGACTGGTGAATAACTCATTCAATGAAAGGCGTTGTTAGGTTGGCAAAAAACTACAGTCTCCTGTAATCTCAACATATATTTTTTCTTCGGACCTTCATGATACTTTCAAGTAATGAGCAGTACACCAATCAAACTTGGATGCCCAAGTTTCGTTCTCCTAGGTTGAAGCATTCGTTTGCAGTAACAGTTTGAATTTTTAGGTTTCACTCCGTTTTCTCCTATATTGACAGATGCAGTTCGAACTCTAAATCAAACAGAGTTTGTGCTAGCTTCTTGAAACTTGACAGAATACAGTAGTTCTACGTTCTATCTCTAAGTTTTGTTTCCTCTTGATGTAGCCTAATGCAGGGACTGCGAATAACACTTATATGGAAAGGGGTTGCCAAACTTCCAAACACTAGAGTCTCCTGAAATCTCAACATATATTTTTTCATCCAATCTTCATGATACATTCACGTAATGATCAGAACACCAATCCCACTTGGATGCCCAAGTTTAGTTCTCCTAGATTGAAGCATTCGTTTCCAAGAACAGTTTGAATATTTAGGTTTCACTCTGTTTTCTCCTATATTGACAGATGCAGTTCGAACTCTAAATCAACACGGTTTGTGCTAGCTTCTTGAAACTTGACACAATACAGTAGTTCTACGTTCTATCTCTAAGGTTTGTTTCCTCTTGATGTTGTCTTAAGCAAAGACTGGTGAATAACTCATTCAATGAAAGGCGTTGTTAGGTTGCCAAAAAACTACAGTCTCCTGTAATCTCAACATATATTTTTTCTTCCGACCTTCATGATACTTTCAAGTAATGAGCAGTACACCAATCAAACTTGGATGCCCAAGTTTCGTTCTCCTAGGTTGAAGCATTCGTTTGCAGTAACAGTTTAAAATTTTAGGTTTCACTCTGTTTTCTCCTATATTGACAGAGGCAGTTCGAACTCTAAATCAAACACAGTTTGTGCTAGCTTCTTGAAACTTGACACAATACAGTAGTTCTACGTTCTATCTCTAAGTTTTGTTTCCTCTTGATGTAGCCTAATGCAGGGACTGCGAATAACACTTATATGTAAAGGGGTTGCCAAACTTCCAAACACTAGAGTCTCCTGAAATCTCAACATATATTTTTTAACCCAATCTTCATGATACATTCACGTAATGATCAGTACACCAATCCCACTTGGATGCCCAATTTAGTTCTCCTAGATTGAAGCATTCGTTTCCAGGAGAAGTTTGAATTTTTAGGTTTCACTCTTTTTTCTCCTATATTGACAGATGCAGTTCGAACTCTAAATCAACACGGTTTGTGCTAGCTTCTTGAAACTTGACACAATACAGTAGTTCTACGTTCTATCTCTAAGGTTTGTTTCCTCTTGATGTAGTCTTAAGCAAAGACTGGTGAATAACTCATTCAATGAAAGGCGTTGTTAGGTTGGCAAAAAAGTACAGTCTCCTGTAATCTCAACATATATTTTTTTTTCCGACCTTCATGACACTTTCAAGTAATGAGCAGTAGAGCAATCAAACTTGGATACCCTAGTTTCGTTCTTCTAGGTTGAAGCATTCGTTTGCAGTAACAGTTTGAATTTTTAGGTTACACACTGTTTTCTCCTATATTGACAGATGCAGTTCGAACTCTAAATCAACACGGTTTGCGCTAGCTTCTTGAAACTTGACACAATACAGTAGTTCTACGTTCTATCTCTAAGGTTGGTTTCCCCTTGATGTAGTCTTAAGCAAAGACTGGTGAATAACTCATTCAATGAAAGGCGTTGTTAGGTTGGCAAAAAACTACAGTCTCCTGTAATCTCAACAGATATTTTTTCTTCTGACCTTCATGATACTTTCAAGAAATGAGCAGTACACCAATCAAACTTGGATGCCCAAGTTTCGTTCTCCTAGGTTGAAGCATTCGTTTGCAGTAACAGTTTGAATTTTTAGGTTTCACTCCGTTTTCTCCTATATTGACAGATGCAGTTCGAACTCTAAATCAAACAGAGTTTGTGCTAGCTTCTTGAAACTTGACACAATACAGTAGTTCTACGTTTTATCTCTAAGTTTTGTTTCCTCTTGATGTAGCCTAATGCAGGGACTGCGAATAACACTTATATGGAAAGGGGTTGCCAAACTTCCAAACACTAGAGTCTCCTGATCTCAACATATATTTTTTCATCCAATCTTCATGATACATTCACGTAATGATCAGAACACCAATCCCACTTGGATGCCCAAGTTTAGTTCTCCTAGATTGAAGCATTCGTTTCCAGGAACAGTTTGAATTTTTAGGTTTCACTCTGTTTTCTCCTATATTGACAGATGCAGTTCAAACTCTATATCAACACGGTTTGTGCTAGCTTCTTGAAACTTGACACAATAGAGTAGTTCTACGTTCTATCTCTAATTTTTGTTTCCTCTTGATGTAGCCTTAAGCAAAGACTGGCGAATAACTCATTCAATGAAAGGCATTGTTAGGTTGCCAAAAAACTACAGTCTCCTGTAATCTCAACATATATTTTTTCTTCCGACCTTAATGATACTTTAAAGTAATGAGCAGTACACCAATCAAACTTGGATGCCCTAGTTTCGGTCTTCTAGGTTGAAGCATTCGTTTGCAGTAAAAGTTTGAATTTTTAGGTTTCACTCTGTTTTCTCGTATATTGACAGATGCAGTTCGAACTCTAAATCAAACACAGTTTGTGCTAGCTTCTTGAAACTTGACACAATACAGTAGTTCTACGTTCTATCTCTAAGTTTTCTTTCCTCTTGATGTAGCCTAATGCAGGGACTGCGAATAACACTTATATGGAAAGGGGTTGCCAAACTTCCAAACACTAGAGTCTCCTGAAATCTCAACATATATTTTTTCATCCAATCTTCATGATACATTCACGTAATGATCAGTACACCAATCCCACTTGGATGCCCAAGTTTAGTTCTCCTAGATTGAAGCATTCGTTTCCAGGAACAGTTTGAATTTTTAGGTTTCACTCTGTTTTCTCCTATATTGACAGATGCAGTACGAACTCTAAATCAACACGGTTTGTGCTAGCTTCTTGAAACTTGACACAATACAGGAGTTCTACGTTCTATCTCTAAGGTTTGTTTCCTCTTGATGTAGCCTTAAGCAGAGACTGGAGAATAACTCATTCAATGAAAGGCGTTGTTAGGCTGCCAAAAAACTACAGTCTCCTGAAATCACAACATATATTTTATCTTCCAACCTTCATGATACTTTCAAGTAATGAGCAGTACACCAATCAAACTTGGATGCCCAAGTTTCGTTCTCCTAGGTTGAAGCATTCGTTTGCAGTAACAGTTTGAATTTTTAGGTTTCACTCAGTTTTCTCCTATATTGACAGATGCAGTTCGATCTCTATATCAAACACAGTTTGTGCTAGCTTCTTGAAACTTGACACAATACAGTAGTTCTACGTTCTATCTCTAAGTTTTGTTTCCTCTTGATGTAGCCTAATGCAGGGACTGCGAATAACACTTATATGGAAAGGGGTTGCCAAACTTCCAAACACTAGAGTCTCCTGAAATCTCAACATATATTTTTTCATCCAATCTTCATGATACATTCACGTAATGATCAGAACACCAATCCCACTTGGATGCCCAAGTTTAGTTCTCCTAGATTGAAGCATTCGTTTCCAAGAACAGTTTGAATATTTAGGTTTCACTCTGTTTTCTCCTATATTGACAGATGCAGTTCGAACTCTAAATCAACACGGTTTGTGCTAGCTTCTTGAAACTTGACACAATACAGTAGTTCTACGTTCTATCTCTAAGGTTTGTTTCCTCTTGATGTTGTCTTAAGCAAAGACTGGTGAATAACTCATTCAATGAAAGGCGTTGTTAGGTTGCCAAAAAACTACAGTCTCCTGTAATCTCAACATATATTTTTTCTTCCGACCTTCATGATACTTTCAAGTAATGAGCAGTACACCAATCAAACTTGGATGCCCAAGTTTCGTTCTCCTAGGTTGAAGCATTCGTTTGCAGTAACAGTTTAAATTTTTAGGTTTCACTCTGTTTTCTCCTATATTGACAGAGGCAGTTCGAACTCTAAATCAAACACAGTTTGTGCTAGCTTCTTGAAACTTGACACAATACAGTAGTTCTACGTTCTATCTCTAAGTTTTGTTTCCTCTTGATGTAGCCTAATGCAGGGACTGCGAATAACACTTATATGTAAAGGGGTTGCCAAACTTCCAAACACTAGAGTCTCCTGAAATCTCAACATATATTTTTTCATCCAATCTTCATGATACATTCACGTAATGATCAGTACACCAATCCCACTTGGATGCCCAAGTTTAGTTCTCCTAGATTGAAGCATTCGTTTCCAGGAACAGTTTGAATTTTCAGGTTTCACTCTGTTTTCTCCTATATTGACAGATGCAGTTCGAACTCTAAATCAACACGGTTTGTGCTAGCTTCTTGAAACTTGACACAATACAGTAGTTCTACGTTCTATCTCTAAGGTTTGTTTCCTCTTGATGTAGCCTTAAGCAGAGACTGGAGAATAACTCATTCAATGAAAGGCGTTGTTAGGCTGCCAAAAAACTACAGTCTCCTGAAATCACAACATATATTTTTTCTTCCAAACTTCATGATAATTTCAAGTAATGAGCAGTACACCAATCAAACTTGGATGCCCTAGTTTCTTTCATCTAGTTTGAAGCATTCGTTTCCAGGAACAGTTTGAATTTTTAGGTTTCACTCTGTTTTCTCCTATATTGACAGATGCAGTTCGAACTCTAAATCAACACGGTTTATGCTAGCTTCTTGGAACTTGACACAATACAGTAGTTCTACGTTCTATCTCTAATTTTTTTTCCTCTTGATGTAGTCTTAAGCAAAGACTGGCGAATAACTCATTCAATGAAATGCGTTGTTAGGTTGCCAAAATACTACAGTCTCCTGTAATCTCAACATATATTTTTTCTTCCGAACTTCATGATACTTTCAAGTAATGAGCAGTACACCAATCAAACTTGGATGCCCTAGTTTCGTTCTTCTAGGTTGAAGCATTCCTTTGCAGTAAAAGTTTGAATTTCTAGGTTCACTCTGTTTTCTCCTATATTGACAGATGCAGTTCGAACTCTAAATCAACACGGTTTGTGCTGGGTTCTTGAAACTTGACACAATACAGTAGTTCTACGTTCTATCTCTAAGGTTTGTTTCCTCTTGATGTAGTCTTAAGGAAAGACTGGTGAATAACTCATTCAATGAAAGGCGTTGTTAGGTTGCCAAAAAACTACAGTCTCCTGTAATCTCAACATATATTTTTTCTTCCGACCTTCATGATACTTTCAAGTAATGAGCAGTACACCAATCAAACCTGGATGCCCAATTTTTGTTCTTCTAGGTTGAAGCATTCTTTTACAGTAACAGTTTGAATTTTTATTTTTCACTCTGTTTTCTCCTATATTGACAGATGCAGTTCGAACTCTAAATCAAACACGGTTTCTGCTAGCTTCTTGAAACTTGACACAATACAGTAGTTCTACGTTCTATCTCTAAGGATTGTTTCCTCTTGATGTAGCCTTAAGCAGAGACTGGAGAATCACTCATTCAATGAAAGGCATTGTTAGGCTGCCAAAACTACAGTCTCCTGAAATCACAACATATATTTTTTTCTTCCGACCTTCATGATACTTTCAAGTAATGAGCAGTACACCAATCAAACTTGGATGCCCAAGTTTCGTTCTCCTAGGTTGAAGCATTCGTTTGCAGTAACAGTTTTAATTTTTAGGTTTCACTCTGTTTTCTCCTATATTGACTGATGCAGTTCGAACTCTAAATCAACACGGTTTGTGCTAGCTCCTTGAAACTTGACACAATACAGTAGTTCTACGTTCTATCTCTAATTTTTGTTTCCTCTTGATGTAGCCTTAAGGAAAGACTGGCGAATAACTCATTCAATGAAATGCGTTGTTAGGTTGCCAAAAAACTACAGTCTCCTTTAATCTCAACATATATTTTTTCTTCCGACCTTATTGATACTTTAAAGTAATGAGCAGTACACCAATCAAACTTGGATGCCCTAGTTTCGTTCTTCTAGGTTGAAGTATTCGTTTGCAGTAAAAGTTTGAATTTTTAGGTTTCACTCTGTTTTCTCCTATATTGACAGATGCAGTTCGAACTCTAAATCAAACACAGTTTGTGCTAGCTTCTTGAAACTTGACACAATACAGTACTTCTACGTTCTATCTCTAAGTTTTGTTTCCTCTTGATGTAGCCTAATGCAGGGACTGCGAATAACACTTATATGGAAAGGGGTTGCCAAACTTCCAAACACTAGAATCTCCTGAAATCTCAACATATATTTTTTCATCCAATCTTCATGATACATTCACGTAATGATCAGTACACCAATCCCACTTGGATGCCCAAGTTTAGTTCTCCTAGATTAAACATTCGTTTCCAGGAACAGTTTGAATTTTCAGGTTTCACTCTGTTTTCTCCTATATTGACAGATGCAGTTCGAACTCTAAATCAACACGGTTTGTGCTAGCTTCTTGAAACTTGACACAATACAGTAGTTCTACGTTCTATCTCTAAGGTTTGTTTCCTCTTGATGTAGCCTTAAGCAGAGACTGGAGAATAACTCATTCAATGAAAGGCGTTGTTAGGCTGCCAAAAAACTACAGTCTCCTGAAATCACAACATATATTTTTTCTTCCAAACTTCATGATAATTTCAAGTAATGAGCAGTACACCAATCAAACTTGGATGCCCTAGTTTCTTTCATCTAGTTTGAAGCATTCGTTTCCAGGAACAGTTTGAATTTTTAGGTTTCACTCTGTTTTCTCCTATATTGACAGATGCAGTTCGAACTCTAAATCAACACGGTTTATGCTAGCTTCTTGGAACTTGACACAATACAGTAGTTCTACGTTCTATCTCTAATTTTTTTTCCTCTTGATGTAGTCTTAAGCAAAGACTGGTGAATAACTCATTCAATGAAATGCGTTGTTAGGTTGCCAAAATACTACAGTCTCCTGTAATCTCAACATATATTTTTTCTTCCGAACTTCATGATACTTTCAAGTAATGAGCAGTACACCAATCAAACTTGGATGCCCTAGTTTCGTTCTTCTAGGTTGAAGCATTCCTTTGCAGTAAAAGTTTGAATTTCTAGGTTCACTCTGTTTTCTCCTATATTGACAGATGCAGTTCGAACTCTAAATCAACACGGTTTGTGCTGGCTTCTTGAAACTTGACACAATACAGTAGTTCTACGTTCTATCTCTAAGGTTTGTTTCCTCTTGATGTAGTCTTAAGCAAAGACTGGTGAATAACTCATTCAATGAAAGGCGTTGTTAGGTTGCCAAAAAACTACAGTCTCCTGTAATCTCAACATATATTTTTTCTTCCGACCTTCATGATACTTTCAAGTAATGAGCAGTACACCAATCAAACCTGGATGCCCAATTTTTGTTCTTCTAGGTTGAAGCATTCTTTTACAGTAACAGTTTGAATTTTTATTTTTCACTCTGTTTTCTCCTATATTGACAGATGCAGTTCGAACTCTAAATCAAACACGGTTTCTGCTAGCTTCTTGAAACTTGACACAATACAGTAGTTCTACGTTCTATCTCTAAGGATTGTTTCCTCTTGATGTAGCCTTAAGCAGAGACTGGAGAATCACTCATTCAATGAAAGGCATTGTTAGGCTGCCAAAACTACAGTCTCCTGAAATCACAACATATATTTTTTTCTTCCGACCTTCATGATACTTTCAAGTAATGAGCAGTACACCAATCAAACTTGGATGCCCAAGTTTCGTTCTCCTAGGTTGAAGCATTCGTTTGCAGTAACAGTTTTAATTTTTAGGTTTCACTCTGTTTTCTCCTATATTGACTGATGCAGTTCGAACTCTAAATCAACACGGTTTGTGCTAGCTCCTTGAAACTTGACACAATACAGTAGTTCTACGTTCTATCTCTAATTTTTGTTTCCTCTTGATGTAGCCTTAAGGAAAGACTGGCGAATAACTCATTCAATGAAATGCGTTGTTAGGTTGCCAAAAAACTACAGTCTCCTTTAATCTCAACATATATTTTTTCTTCCGACCTTAATGATACTTTAAAGTAATGAGCAGTACACCAATCAAACTTGGATGCCCTAGTTTCGTTCTTCTAGGTTGAAGTATTCGTTTGCAGTAAAAGTTTGAATTTTTAGGTTTCACTCTGTTTTCTCCTATATTGACAGATGCAGTTCGAACTCTAAATCAAACACAGTTTGTGCTAGCTTCTTGAAACTTGACACAATACAGTACTTCTACGTTCTATCTCTAAGTTTTGTTTCCTCTTGATGTAGCCTAATGCAGGGACTGCGAATAACACTTATATGGAAAGGGGTTGCCAAACTTCCAAACACTAGAGTCTCCTGAAATCTCAACATATATTTTTTCATCCAATCTTCATGATACATTCACGTAATGATCAGTAAACCAATCCCACTTGGATGCCCAAGTTTAGTTCTCCTAGATTGAAGCATTCGTTTCCAGGAACAGTTTGAATTTTTAGGTTTCACTCTGTTTTCTCCTATATTGACAGATGCAGTTCGAACTCTAAATCAACACGGTTTGTGATGGCTTCTTGAAACTTGACACAATACAGTAGTTCTATGTTCTATCTCTAAGGTTTGTTTCCTCTTGATGTAGTCTTAAGCAAAGACTGGTGAATAACTCATTCAATGAAAGGCGTTGTTAGGTTGCCAAAAAACTACAGTCTCCTGTAATCTCAACATATATTTTTTCTTCCGACCTTCATGATACTTTCAAGTAATGAGCAGTACACCAATCAAACCTGGATGCCCAATTTTTGTTCTTCTAGGTTGAAGCATTCTTTTACAGTAACAGTTTGAATTTTTAGGTTTCACTCTGTTTTCTCCTATATTGACAGATGCAGTTCGAACTCTAAATCAAACACGGTTTCTGCTAGCTTCTTGAAACTTGACACAATACAGTAGTTCTACGTTCTATCTCTAAGGATTGTTTAATCTTGATGTAGCCTTAAGCAGAGACTGGAGAATCACTCATTCAATGAAAGGCATTGTTAGGCTGCCAAAAAACTACAGTCTCCTGAAATCACAACATATATTTTTTCTTCCGACCTTCATGATACTTTCAAGTAATGAGCAGTACACCAATCAAATTTAGATGCCCAAGTTTTGTTCTCCTAGGTTGAAGCATTCGTTTGCAGTAACAGTTTGAATTTTTTGGTTTCACACTGTTTTATCCTATATTGACAGATGCAGTTCGGACTCTAAATCAAACACAGTTTGTGCTAGCTTCTTGAAACTTGACACAATACAGTAGTTCTACGTTCTATCTCTAAGTTTTGTTTCCTCTTGATGTAGCCTAATGCAGGGACTGCAAATAACACTTATATAGAAAGGGGTTGCCAAACTTCCAAACACTAGAGTCTCCTGAAATCTCAACATATATTTTTTCATCCAATCTTCATGATACATTCACGTAATGATCAGTACACCAATCCCACTTGGATGCCCAAGTTTAGTTCTCCTAGATTGAAGCATTCGTTTCCAGGAACAGTTTGAATTTTCAGGTTTCACTCTGTTTTCTCCTATATTGACAGATGCAGTTCGAACTCTAAATCAACACGGTTTGTGCTAGCTTCTTGAAACTTGACACAATACAGTAGTTCTACGTTCTATCTCTAAGGTTTGTTTCCTCTTGATGTAGCCTTAAGCAGAGACTGGAGAATAACTCATTCAATGAAAGGCGTTGTTAGGCTGCCAAAAAACTACAGTCTCCTGAAATCACAACATATATTTTTTCTTCCAAACTTCATGATAATTTCAAGTAATGAGCAGTACACCAATCAAACTTGGATGCCCTAGTTTCTTTCATCTAGTTTGAAGCATTCGTTTCCAGGAACAGTTTGAATTTTTAGGTTTCACTCTGTTTTCTCCTATATTGACAGATGCAGTTCGAACTCTAAATCAACACGGTTTATGCTAGCTTCTTGGAACTTGACACAATACAGTAGTTCTACGTTCTATCTCTAATTTTTTTTCCTCTTGATGTAGTCTTAAGCAAAGACTGGCGAATAACTCATTCAATGAAATGCGTTGTTAGGTTGCCAAAATACTACAGTCTCCTGTAATCTCAACATATATTTTTTCTTCCGAACTTCATGATACTTTCAAGTAATGAGCAGTACACCAATCAAACTTGGATGCCCTAGTTTCGTTCTTCTAGGTTGAAGCATTCCTTTGCAGTAAAAGTTTGAATTTCTAGGTTCACTCTGTTTTCTCCTATATTGACAGATGCAGTTCGAACTCTAAATCAACACGGTTTGTGCTGGGTTCTTGAAACTTGACACAATACAGTAGTTCTACGTTCTATCTCTAAGGTTTGTTTCCTCTTGATGTAGTCTTAAGGAAAGACTGGTGAATAACTCATTCAATGAAAGGCGTTGTTAGGTTGCCAAAAAACTACAGTCTCCTGTAATCTCAACATATATTTTTTCTTCCGACCTTCATGATACTTTCAAGTAATGAGCAGTACACCAATCAAACCTGGATGCCCAATTTTTGTTCTTCTAGGTTGAAGCATTCTTTTACAGTAACAGTTTGAATTTTTATTTTTCACTCTGTTTTCTCCTATATTGACAGATGCAGTTCGAACTCTAAATCAAACACGGTTTCTGCTAGCTTCTTGAAACTTGACACAATACAGTAGTTCTACGTTCTATCTCTAAGGATTGTTTCCTCTTGATGTAGCCTTAAGCAGAGACTGGAGAATCACTCATTCAATGAAAGGCATTGTTAGGCTGCCAAAACTACAGTCTCCTGAAATCACAACATATATTTTTTTCTTCCGACCTTCATGATACTTTCAAGTAATGAGCAGTACACCAATCAAACTTGGATGCCCAAGTTTCGTTCTCCTAGGTTGAAGCATTCGTTTGCAGTAACAGTTTTAATTTTTAGGTTTCACTCTGTTTTCTCCTATATTGACTGATGCAGTTCGAACTCTAAATCAACACGGTTTGTGCTAGCTCCTTGAAACTTGACACAATACAGTAGTTCTACGTTCTATCTCTAATTTTTGTTTCCTCTTGATGTAGCCTTAAGGAAAGACTGGCGAATAACTCATTCAATGAAATGCGTTGTTAGGTTGCCAAAAAACTACAGTCTCCTTTAATCTCAACATATATTTTTTCTTCCGACCTTATTGATACTTTAAAGTAATGAGCAGTACACCAATCAAACTTGGATGCCCTAGTTTCGTTCTTCTAGGTTGAAGTATTCGTTTGCAGTAAAAGTTTGAATTTTTAGGTTTCACTCTGTTTTCTCCTATATTGACAGATGCAGTTCGAACTCTAAATCAAACACAGTTTGTGCTAGCTTCTTGAAACTTGACACAATACAGTACTTCTACGTTCTATCTCTAAGTTTTGTTTCCTCTTGATGTAGCCTAATGCAGGGACTGCGAATAACACTTATATGGAAAGGGGTTGCCAAACTTCCAAACACTAGAATCTCCTGAAATCTCAACATATATTTTTTCATCCAATCTTCATGATACATTCACGTAATGATCAGTACACCAATCCCACTTGGATGCCCAAGTTTAGTTCTCCTAGATTAAACATTCGTTTCCAGGAACAGTTTGAATTTTCAGGTTTCACTCTGTTTTCTCCTATATTGACAGATGCAGTTCGAACTCTAAATCAACACGGTTTGTGCTAGCTTCTTGAAACTTGACACAATACAGTAGTTCTACGTTCTATCTCTAAGGTTTGTTTCCTCTTGATGTAGCCTTAAGCAGAGACTGGAGAATAACTCATTCAATGAAAGGCGTTGTTAGGCTGCCAAAAAACTACAGTCTCCTGAAATCACAACATATATTTTTTCTTCCAAACTTCATGATAATTTCAAGTAATGAGCAGTACACCAATCAAACTTGGATGCCCTAGTTTCTTTCATCTAGTTTGAAGCATTCGTTTCCAGGAACAGTTTGAATTTTTAGGTTTCACTCTGTTTTCTCCTATATTGACAGATGCAGTTCGAACTCTAAATCAACACGGTTTATGCTAGCTTCTTGGAACTTGACACAATACAGTAGTTCTACGTTCTATCTCTAATTTTTTTTCCTCTTGATGTAGTCTTAAGCAAAGACTGGTGAATAACTCATTCAATGAAATGCGTTGTTAGGTTGCCAAAATACTACAGTCTCCTGTAATCTCAACATATATTTTTTCTTCCGAACTTCATGATACTTTCAAGTAATGAGCAGTACACCAATCAAACTTGGATGCCCTAGTTTCGTTCTTCTAGGTTGAAGCATTCCTTTGCAGTAAAAGTTTGAATTTCTAGGTTCACTCTGTTTTCTCCTATATTGACAGATGCAGTTCGAACTCTAAATCAACACGGTTTGTGCTGGCTTCTTGAAACTTGACACAATACAGTAGTTCTACGTTCTATCTCTAAGGTTTGTTTCCTCTTGATGTAGTCTTAAGCAAAGACTGGTGAATAACTCATTCAATGAAAGGCGTTGTTAGGTTGCCAAAAAACTACAGTCTCCTGTAATCTCAACATATATTTTTTCTTCCGACCTTCATGATACTTTCAAGTAATGAGCAGTACACCAATCAAACCTGGATGCCCAATTTTTGTTCTTCTAGGTTGAAGCATTCTTTTACAGTAACAGTTTGAATTTTTATTTTTCACTCTGTTTTCTCCTATATTGACAGATGCAGTTCGAACTCTAAATCAAACACGGTTTCTGCTAGCTTCTTGAAACTTGACACAATACAGTAGTTCTACGTTCTATCTCTAAGGATTGTTTCCTCTTGATGTAGCCTTAAGCAGAGACTGGAGAATCACTCATTCAATGAAAGGCATTGTTAGGCTGCCAAAACTACAGTCTCCTGAAATCACAACATATATTTTTTTCTTCCGACCTTCATGATACTTTCAAGTAATGAGCAGTACACCAATCAAACTTGGATGCCCAAGTTTCGTTCTCCTAGGTTGAAGCATTCGTTTGCAGTAACAGTTTTAATTTTTAGGTTTCACTCTGTTTTCTCCTATATTGACTGATGCAGTTCGAACTCTAAATCAACACGGTTTGTGCTAGCTCCTTGAAACTTGACACAATACAGTAGTTCTACGTTCTATCTCTAATTTTTGTTTCCTCTTGATGTAGCCTTAAGGAAAGACTGGCGAATAACTCATTCAATGAAATGCGTTGTTAGGTTGCCAAAAAACTACAGTCTCCTTTAATCTCAACATATATTTTTTCTTCCGACCTTAATGATACTTTAAAGTAATGAGCAGTACACCAATCAAACTTGGATGCCCTAGTTTCGTTCTTCTAGGTTGAAGTATTCGTTTGCAGTAAAAGTTTGAATTTTTAGGTTTCACTCTGTTTTCTCCTATATTGACAGATGCAGTTCGAACTCTAAATCAAACACAGTTTGTGCTAGCTTCTTGAAACTTGACACAATACAGTACTTCTACGTTCTATCTCTAAGTTTTGTTTCCTCTTGATGTAGCCTAATGCAGGGACTGCGAATAACACTTATATGGAAAGGGGTTGCCAAACTTCCAAACACTAGAGTCTCCTGAAATCTCAACATATATTTTTTCATCCAATCTTCATGATACATTCACGTAATGATCAGTAAACCAATCCCACTTGGATGCCCAAGTTTAGTTCTCCTAGATTGAAGCATTCGTTTCCAGGAACAGTTTGAATTTTTAGGTTTCACTCTGTTTTCTCCTATATTGACAGATGCAGTTCGAACTCTAAATCAACACGGTTTGTGATGGCTTCTTGAAACTTGACACAATACAGTAGTTCTATGTTCTATCTCTAAGGTTTGTTTCCTCTTGATGTAGTCTTAAGCAAAGACTGGTGAATAACTCATTCAATGAAAGGCGTTGTTAGGTTGCCAAAAAACTACAGTCTCCTGTAATCTCAACATATATTTTTTCTTCCGACCTTCATGATACTTTCAAGTAATGAGCAGTACACCAATCAAACCTGGATGCCCAATTTTTGTTCTTCTAGGTTGAAGCATTCTTTTACAGTAACAGTTTGAATTTTTAGGTTTCACTCTGTTTTCTCCTATATTGACAGATGCAGTTCGAACTCTAAATCAAACACGGTTTCTGCTAGCTTCTTGAAACTTGACACAATACAGTAGTTCTACGTTCTATCTCTAAGGATTGTTTAATCTTGATGTAGCCTTAAGCAGAGACTGGAGAATCACTCATTCAATGAAAGGCATTGTTAGGCTGCCAAAAAACTACAGTCTCCTGAAATCACAACATATATTTTTTCTTCCGACCTTCATGATACTTTCAAGTAATGAGCAGTACACCAATCAAATTTAGATGCCCAAGTTTTGTTCTCCTAGGTTGAAGCATTCGTTTGCAGTAACAGTTTGAATTTTTTGGTTTCACACTGTTTTATCCTATATTGACAGATGCAGTTCGGACTCTAAATCAAACACAGTTTGTGCTAGCTTCTTGAAACTTGACACAATACAGTAGTTCTACGTTCTATCTCTAAGTTTTGTTTCCTCTTGATGTAGCCTAATGCAGGGACTGCAAATAACACTTATATAGAAAGGGGTTGCCAAACTTCCCAACACTAGAGTCTCCTGAAATCTCAACATATATTTTTTCATCCAATCTTCATGATACATTCACGTAATGATCAGTACACCAATCCCACTTGGATGCCGAAGTTTAGTTCTCCTAGATTGAAGCATTCGTTTTTAGGAACAGTTTGAATTTTTAGGTTTCACTCTGTTTTCTCCAATATTGACAGATGCAGTTCGAACTCTAAATCAACACGGTTTGTGCTAGCTTCTTGAAACTTGACACAATACAGTAGTTCTATGTTCTATCTCTAAGGTTTGTTTCCTCTTGATGTAGCCTTAAGCAGAGACTGGAGAATAACTCATTCAATGAAAGGCGTTGTTAGGCTGCCAAAAAACTACAGTCTACTGAAATCACAACATATATTTTTTCTTCCAACCTTCATGATACTTTCAAGTAATGAGCAGTACACCAATCAAACTTGGATGCCCAAGTTTCGTTCTCCTAGGTTGAAGCATTCGTTTGCAGTAACAGTTTGAATTTTTAGGTTTCACACTGTTTTCTCCTATATTGACAGATGCAGTTCGATCTTTAAATCAAACACAGTTTGTGCTAGCTTCTTGAAACTTGACACAATACAGTAGTTCTACGTTCTATCTCTAAGTTTTGTTTCCTCTTGATGTAGCCTAATGCAGGGACTGCGAATAACACTTATATGGAAAGGGGTTGCCAAACTTCCAAACACTAGAGTCTCCTGAAATCTCAACATATATTTTTTAACCCAATCTTCATGATACATTCACGTAATGATCAGTACACCAATCCCACTTGGATGCCCAATTTAGTTCTCCTAGATTGAAGCATTCGTTTCCAGGAGAAGTTTGAATTTTTAGGTTTCACTCTTTTTTCTCCTATATTGACAGATGCAGTTCGAACTCTAAATCAACACGGTTTGTGCTAGCTTCTTGAAACTTGACACAATACAGTAGTTCTACGTTCTATCTCTAAGGTTTGTTTCCTCTTGATGTAGTCTTAAGCTAAGAATGGTGAATAACTCATTCAATGAAAGGCGTTGTTAGGTTGGCAAAAAAGTACAGTCTCCTGTAATCTCAACATATATTTTTTCTTCCGACCTTCATGACACTTTCAAGTAATGAGCAGTAGAGCAATCAAACTTGGATACCCTAGTTTCGTTCTTCTAGGTTGAAGCATTCGTTTGCAGTAACAGTTTGAATTTTTAGGTTACACACTGTTTTCTCCTATATTGACAGATGCAGTTCGAACTCTAAATCAACACGGTTTGCGCTAGCTTCTTGAAACTTGACACAATACAGTAGTTCTACGTTCTATCTCTAAGGTTGGTTTCCCCTTGATGTAGTCTTAAGCAAAGACTGGTGAATAACTCATTCAATGAAAGGCGTTGTTAGGTTGGCAAAAAACTACAGTCTCCTGTAATCTCAACATATATTTTTTCTTCTGACCTTCATGATACTTTCAAGAAATGAGCAGTACACCAATCAAACTTGGATGCCCAAGTTTCGTTCTCCTAGGTTGAAGCATTCGTTTGCAGTAACAGTTTGAATTTTTATTTTTCACTCCGTTTTCTCCTATATTGACAGATGCAGTTCGAACTCTAAATCAAACAGAGTTTGTGCTAGCTTCTTGAAACTTGACACAATACAGTAGTTCTACGTTTTATCTCTAAGTTTTGTTTCCTCTTGATGTAGCCTAATGCAGGGACTGCGAATAACACTTATATGGAAAGGGGTTGCCAAACTTCCAAACACTAGAGTCTCCTGATCTCAACATATATTTTTTCATCCAATCTTCATGATACATTCACGTAATGATCAGAACACCAATCCCACTTGGATGCCCAAGTTTAGTTCTCCTAGATTGAAGCATTCGTTTCCAGGAACAGTTTGAATTTTTAGGTTTCACTCTGTTTTCTCCTATATTGACAGATGCAGTTCAAACTCTATATCAACACGGTTTGTGCTAGCTTCTTGAAACTTGACACAATAGAGTAGTTCTACGTTCTATCTCTAATTTTTGTTTCCTCTTGATGTAGCCTTAAGCAAAGACTGGCGAATAACTCATTCAATGAAAGGCATTGTTAGGTTGCCAAAAAACTACAGTCTCCTGTAATCTCAACATATATTTTTTCTTCCGACCTTAATGATACTTTAAAGTAATGAGCAGTACACCAATCAAACTTGGATGCCCTAGTTTCGGTCTTCTAGGTTGAAGCATTCGTTTGCAGTAAAAGTTTGAATTTTTAGGTTTCACTCTGTTTTCTCGTATATTGACAGATGCAGTTCGAACTCTAAATCAAACAGAGTTTGTGCTAGCTTCTTGAAACTTGACACAATACAGTAGTTCTACGTTCTATCTCTAAGTTTTCTTTCCTCTTGATGTAGCCTAATGCAGGGACTGCGAATAACACTTATATGGAAAGGGGTTGCCAAACTTCCAAACACTAGAGTCTCCTGAAATCTCAACATATATTTTTTCATCCAATCTTCATGATACATTCACGTAATGATCAGTACACCAATCCCACTTGGATGCCCAAGTTTAGTTCTCCTAGATTGAAGCATTCGTTTCCAGGAACAGTTTGAATTTTTAGGTTTCACTCTGTTTTCTCCTATATTGACAGATGCAGTACGAACTCTAAATCAACACGGTTTATGCTAGCTTCTTGAAACTTGACACAATACAGGAGTTCTACGTTCTATCTCTAAGGTTTGTTTCCTCTTGATGTAGCCTTAAGCAGAGACTGGAGAATAACTCATTCAATGAAAGGCGTTGTTAGGCTGCCAAAAAACTACAGTCTCCTGAAATCACAACATATATTTTATCTTCCAACCTTCATGATACTTTCAAGTAATGAGCAGTACACCAATCAAACTTGGATGCCCAAGTTTCGTTCTCCTAGGTTGAAGCATTCGTTTGCAGTAACAGTTTGAATTTTTAGGTTTCACTCAGTTTTCTCCTATATTGACAGATGCAGTTCGATCTCTATATCAAACACAGTTTGTGCTAGCTTCTTGAAACTTGACACAATACAGTAGTTCTACGTTCTATCTCTAAGTTTTGTTTCATCTTGATGTAGCCTAATGCCGGGACTGCGAATAACACTTATATGGAAAGGGGTTGCCAAAATTCCAAACACTAGAGTCTCCTGAAATCTCAACATATATTTTTTCATCCCATCTTCATGATACATTCACGTAATGATCAGTACACCAATGCCACTTGGATGCCCAAGTTTAGTTCTCCTAGATTGAAGCATTCGTTTCCAGGAACAGTTTGAATTTTCAGGTTTCACTCTGTTTTCTCCTATATTGACAGATGCAGTTCGAACTCTAAATCAACACGGTTTGTGCTAGCTTCTTGAAACTTGACACAATACAGTAGTTCTACGTTCTATCTCTAAGGTTTGTTTCCTCTTGATGTAGCCTTAAGCAGAGACTGGAGAATAACTCATTCAATGAAAGGCGTTGTTAGGCTGCCAAAAAACTACAGTCTCCTGAAATCACAACATATATTTTTTCTTCCAAACTTCATGATAATTTCAAGTAATGAGCAGTACACCAATCAAACTTGGATGCCCTAGTTTCTTTCATCTAGTTTGAAGCATTCGTTTCCAGGAACAGTTTGAATTTTTAGGTTTCACTCTGTTTTCTCCTATATTGACAGATGCAGTTTGAACTCTAAATCAACACGGTTTATGCTAGCTTCTTGGAACTTGACACAATACAGTAGTTCTACGTTCTATCTCTAATTTTTTTTCCTCTTGATGTAGTCTTAAGCAAAGACTGGCGAATAACTCATTCAATGAAATGCGTTGTTAGGTTGCCAAAATACTACAGTCTCCTGTAATCTCAACATATATTTTTTCTTCCGAACTTCATGATACTTTCAAGTAATGAGCAGTACACCAATCAAACTTGGATGCCCTAGTTTCGTTCTTCTAGGTTGAAGCATTCCTTTGCAGTAAAAGTTTGAATTTCTAGGTTCACTCTGTTTTCTCCTATATTGACAGATGCAGTTCGAACTCTAAATCAACACGGTTTGTGCTGGGTTCTTGAAACTTGACACAATACAGTAGTTCTACGTTCTATCTCTAAGGTTTGTTTCCTCTTGATGTAGTCTTAAGCAAAGACTGGTGAATAACTCATTCAATGAAAGGCGTTGTTAGGTTGCCAAAAAACTACAGTCTCCTGTAATCTCAACATATATTTTTTCTTCCGACCTTCATGATACTTTCAAGTAATGAGCAGTACACCAATCAAACCTGGATGCCCAATTTTTGTTCTTCTAGGTTGAAGCATTCTTTTACAGTAACAGTTTGAATTTTTAGGTTTCACTCTGTTTTCTCCTATATTGACAGATGCAGTTCGAACTCTAAATCAAACACGGTTTCTGCTAGCTTCTTGAAACTTGACACAATACAGTAGTTCTACGTTCTATCTCTAAGGATTGTTTCCTCTTGATGTAGATTTAAGCAGAGACTGGAGAATCACTCATTCAATGAAAGGCATTGTTAGGCTGCCAAAACTACAGTCTCCTGAAATCACAACATATATTTTTTTCTTCCGACCTTCATGATACTTTCAAGTAATGAGCAGTACACCAATCAAACTTGGATGCCCAAGTTTCGTTCTCCTAGGTTGAAGCATTCGTTTGCAGTAACAGTTTTAATTTTTAGGTTTCACTCTGTTTTCTCCTATATTGACTGATGCAGTTCGAACTCTAAATCAACACGGTTTGTGCTAGCTCCTTGAAACTTGACACAATACAGTAGTTCTACGTTCTATCTCTAATTTTTGTTTCCTCTTGATGTAGCCTTAAGGAAAGACTGGCGAATAACTCATTCAATGAAATGCGTTGTTAGGTTGCCAAAAAACTACAGTCTCCTGTAATCTCAACATATATTTTTTCTTCCGACCTTAATGATACTTTAAAGTAATGAGCAGTACACCAATCAAACTTGGATGCCCTAGTTTCGTTCTTCTAGGTTGAAGTATTCGTTTGCAGTAAAAGTTTGAATTTTTAGGTTTCACTCTGTTTTCTCCTATATTGACAGATGCAGTTCGAACTCTAAATCAAACACAGTTTGTGCTAGCTTCTTGAAACTTGACACAATACAGTACTTCTACGTTCTATCTCTAAGTTTTGTTTCCTCTTGATGTAGCCTAATGCAGGGACTGCGAATAACACTTATATGGAAAGGGGTTGCCAAACTTCCAAACACTAGAGTCTCCTGAAATCTCAACATATATTTTTTCATCCAATCTTCATGATACATTCACGTAATGATCAGTAAACCAATCCCACTTGGATGCCCAAGTTTAGTTCTCCTAGATTGAAGCATTCGTTTCCAGGAACAGTTTGAATTTTTAGGTTTCACTCTGTTTTCTCCTATATTGACAGATGCAGTTCGAACTCTAAATCAACACGGTTTGTGATGGCTTCTTGAAACTTGACACAATACAGTAGTTCTATGTTCTATCTCTAAGGTTTGTTTCCTCTTGATGTAGTCTTAAGCAAAGACTGGTGAATAACTCATTCAATGAAAGGCGTTGTTAGGTTGCCAAAAAACTACAGTCTCCTGTAATCTCAACATATATTTTTTCTTCCGACCTTCATGATACTTTCAAGTAATGAGCAGTACACCAATCAAACCTGGATGCCCAATTTTTGTTCTTCTAGGTTGAAGCATTCTTTTACAGTAACAGTTTGAATTTTTAGGTTTCACTCTGTTTTCTCCTATATTGACAGATGCAGTTCGAACTCTAAATCAAACACGGTTTCTGCTAGCTTCTTGAAACTTGACACAATACAGTAGTTCTACGTTCTATCTCTAAGGATTGTTTAATCTTGATGTAGCCTTAAGCAGAGACTGGAGAATCACTCATTCAATGAAAGGCATTGTTAGGCTGCCAAAAAACTACAGTCTCCTGAAATCACAACATATATTTTTTCTTCCGACCTTCATGATACTTTCAAGTAATGAGCAGTACACCAATCAAATTGGGATGCCCAAGTTTCGTTCTCCTAGGTTGAAGCATTCGTTTGCAGTAACAGTTTGAATTTTTTGGTTTCACACTGTTTTATCCTATATTGACAGATGCAGTTCGGACTCTAAATCAAACACAGTTTGTGCTAGCTTCTTGAAACTTGACACAATACAGTAGTTCTACGTTCTATCTCTAAGTTTTGTTTCCTCTTGATGTAGCCTAATGCAGGGACTTCAAATAACACTTATATAGAAAGGGGTTGCCAAACTTCCCAACACTAGAGTCTCCTGAAATCTCAACATATATTTTTTCATCCAATCTTCATGATACATTCACGTAATGATCAGTACACCAATCCCACTTGGATGCCGAAGTTTAGTTCTCCTAGATTGAAGCATTCGTTTTTAGGAACAGTTTGAATTTTTAGGTTTCACTCTGTTTTCTCCAATATTGACAGATGCAGTTCAAACTCTAAATCAACACGGTTTGTGCTAGCTTCTTGAAACTTGACACAATACAGTAGTTCTACGTTCTATCTCTAAGGTTTGTTTCCTCTTGATGTAGACTTAAGCAGAGACTGGAGAATAACTCATTCAATGAAAGGCGTTGTTAGGCTGCCAAAAAACTACAGTCTACTGAAATCACAACATATATTTTTTCTTCCAACCTTCATGATACTTTCAAGTAATGAGCAGTACACCAATCAAACTTGGATGCCCAAGTTTCGTTCTCCTAGGTTGAAGCATTCGTTTGCAGTAACAGTTTGAATTTTTAGGTTTCACACTGTTTTCTCCTATATTGACAGATGCAGTTCGATCTTTAAATCAAACACAGTTTGTGCTAGCTTCTTGAAACTTGACACAATACAGTAGTTCTACGTTCTATCTCTAAGTTTTGTTTCCTCTTGATGTAGCCTAATGCAGGGACTGCGAATAACACTTATATGGAAAGGGGTTGCCAAACTTCCAAACACTAGAGTCTCCTGAAATCTCAACATATATTTTTTAACCCAATCTTCATGATACATTCACGTAATGATCAGTACACCAATCCCACTTGGATGCCCAATTTAGTTCTCCTAGATTGAAGCATTCGTTTCCAGGAGAAGTTTGAATTTTAAGGTTTCACTCTTTTTTCTCCTATATTGACAGATGCAGTTCGAACTCTAAATCAACACGGTTTGTGCTAGCTTCTGAAACTTGACACAATACAGTAGTTCTACGTTCTATCTCTAAGGTTTGTTTCCTCTTTGATGTAGTCTTAAGCTAAGAATGGTGAATAACTCATTCAAATGAAAGGCGTTGTTAGGTTGGCAAAAAAGTACAGTCTCCTGTAATCTCAACATATATTTTTTCTTCCGACCTTCATGACACTTTCAAGTAATGAGCAGTAGAGCAATCAAACTTGGATACCCTAGTTTCGTTCTTCTAGGTTGAAGCATTCGTTTGCAGTAACAGTTTGAATTTTTAGGTTACACACTGTTTTCTCCTATATTGACAGATGCAGTTCGAACTCTAAATCAACACGGTTTGCGCTAGCTTCTTGAAACTTGACACAATACAGTAGTTCTACGTTCTATCTCTAAGGTTGGTTTCCCCTTGATGTAGTCTTAAGCAAAGACTGGTGAATAACTCATTCAATGAAGGCGTTGTTAGGTTGGCAAAAAACTACAGTCTCCTGTAATCTCAACATATATTTTTCTTCTGACCTTCATGATACTTTCAAGAAATGAGCAGTACACCAATCAAACTTGGATGCCCAAGTTTCGTTCTCCTAGGTTGAAGCATTCGTTTGCAGTAACAGTTTGAATTTTATTTTTCACTCGTTTTCTCCTATATTGACAGATGCAGTTCGAACTCTAAATCAAACAGAGTTTGTGCTAGCTTCTTGAAACTTGACACAATACAGTAGTTCTACGTTTTATCTCTAAGTTTTGTTTCCTCTTGATGTAGCCTAATGCAGGGACTGCGAATAACACTTATATGGAAAGGGGTTGCCAAACTTCCAAACACTAGAGTCTCCTGATCTCAACATATATTTTTTCATCCAATCTTCATGATACATTCACGTAATGATAAGAACACCAATCCCACTTGGATGCCCAAGTTTAGTTCTCCTAGATTGAAGCATTCGTTTCCAGGAACAGTTTGAATTTTTAGGTTTCACTCTGTTTTCTCCTATATTGACAGATGCAGTTCAAACTCTATATCAACACGGTTTGTGCTAGCTTCTTGAAACTTGACACAATAGAGTAGTTCTACGTTCTATCTCTAATTTTTGTTTCCTCTTGATGTAGCCTTAAGCAAAGACTGGCGAATAACTCATTCAATGAAAGGCATTGTTAGGTTGCCAAAAAACTACAGTCTCCTGTAATCTCAACATTATTTTTTCTTCCGACCTTAATGATACTTTAAAGTAATGAGCAGTACACCAATCAAACTTGGATGCCCTAGTTTCGGTCTTCTAGTTGAAGCATTCGTTTGCAGTAAAAGTTTGAATTTTTAGGTTTCACTCTGTTTTCTCGTATATTGACAGATGCAGTTCGAACTCTAAATCAAACACAGTTTGTTCTAGCTTCTTGAAACTTGACACAATACAGTAGTTCTACGTTCTATCTCTAAGTTTTCTTTCCTCTTGATGTAGCCTAATGCAGGGACTGCGAATAACACTTATATGGAAAGGGGTTGCCAAACTTCCAAACACTAGAGTCTCCTGAAATCTGAACATATATTTTTTCATCCAATCTTCATGATACATTCACAGTAATGATCAGTACACCAATCCCACTTGGATGCCCAAGTTTAGTTCTCCTAGATTGAAGCATTCGTTTCCAGGAACAGTTTGAATTTTTAGGTTTCACTCTGTTTTCTCCTATATTGACAGATGCAGTACGAACTCTAAATCAACACGGTTTATGCTAGCTTCTTGAGACTTGACACAATACAGGAGTTCTACGTTCTATCTCTAAGGTTTGTTTCCTCTTGATGTAGCCTTAAGCAGAGACTGGAGAATAACTCATTCAATGAAAGGCGTTGTTAGGCTGCCAAAAAACTACAGTCTCCTGAAATCACACATATATTTTATCTTCCAACCTTCATGATACTTTTCAAGTAATGAGCAGTACACCAATCAAACTTGGATGCCCAAGTTTCGTTCTCCTAGGTTGAAGCATTCGTTTGCAGTAACAGTTTGAATTTTTAGGTTTTCACTCAGTTTTCTCCTATATTGACAGATGCAGTTCGATCTCTATATCAAACACAGTTTGTGCTAGCTTCTTGAAACTTGACAACAATACAGTAGTTCTACGTTCTATCTCTAAGTTTTGTTTCATCTTGATGTAGCCTAATGCCGGGACTGCGAATAACACTTATATGGAAAGGGGTTGCCAAAATTCCAAACACTAGAGTCTCCTGAAATCTCAACATATATTTTTTCATCCAATCTTCATGATACATTCACGTAATGATCAGTACACAATCCCACTTGGATGCCCAAGTTTAGTTCTCCTAGATTGAAGCATTCGTTTCCAGGAACAGTTTGAATTTTCAGGTTTCACTCTGTTTTCTCCTAAATTTGACAGATGCAGTTCGAACTCTAAATCAACACGGTTTGTGCTAGCTTCTTGAAACTTGACACAATACAGTAGTTCTACGTTCTATCTCAAGGTTTGTTTCCTCTTGATGTAGCCTTAAGCAGAGACTGGAGAATAACTCATTCAAATGAAAGGCGTTGTTAGGCTGCCAAAAAACTACAGTCTCCTGAAATCACAACATATATTTTTTCTTCCAAACTTCATGATAATTTCAAGTAATGAGCAGTACACCAATCAAACTTGGATGCCCTAGTTTCTTTCATCTAGTTTGAAGCATTCGTTTCCAGGAACAGTTTGAATTTTTAGGTTTCACTCTGTTTTCTCCTAATTGACAGATGCAGTTCGAACTCTAAATCAACACGGTTTATGCTAGCTTCTTGGAACTTGACACAATACAGTAGTTCTACGTTCTATCTCTAATTTTTTTCCTCTTGATGTAGTCTTAAGCAAAGACTGGCGAATAACTCATTCAATGAAATGCGTTGTTAGGTTGCCAAAATACTACAGTCTCCTGTAATCTCAACATATATTTTTTCTCCGAACTTCATGATACTTTCAAGTAATGAGCAGTACACCAATCAAACTTGGATGCCCTAGTTTCGTTCTTCTAGGTTGAAGCATTCCTTTGCAGTAAAAGTTTGAATTTCTAGGTTCACTCTGTTTCTCCTATATTGACAGATGCAGTTCGAACTCTAAATCAACACGGTTTGTGCTGGCTTCTTGAAACTTGACACAATACAGTAGTTCTACGTTCTATCTCTAAGTTTGTTTTCCTCTTGATGTAGTCTTAAGCAAAGACTGGTGAATAACTCATTCAATGAAAGGCGTTGTTAGGTTGCCAAAAACTACAGTCTCCTGTAATCTCAACATATATTTTTTCTTCCGACCTTCATGATACTTTCAAGTAATGAGCAGTACACCAATCAAACCTGGTTGCCCAATTTTGTTCTTCTAGGTTGAAGCATTCTTTTACAGTAACAGTTTGATTTTTAGGTTTCACTCTGTTTTCTCCTATATTGACAGATGCAGTTCGAACTCTAAATCAAACACGGTTTCTGGCTAGCTTCTTGAAACTTGACACAATACAGTAGTTCTACGTTCTATCTCTAAGGATTGTTTCCTCTTGATGTAGCCTTAAGCAGAGACTGGAGAATCACTCATTCAATGAAAGGCATTGTTAGGCTGCCAAAACTACAGTCTCCTGAAATCACAACATATATTTTTTTCTTCCGACCTTCATGATACTTTCAAGTAATGAGCAGTACACCAATCAAACTTTGATGCCCAAGTTTTCGTTCTCCTAGGTTGAAGCATTCGTTTGCAGTAACAGTTTTAATTTTTAGTTTCACTCTGTTTTCTCCTATATTGACTGATGCAGTTCGAACTATAAATCAACACGGTTTGTGCTAGCTCCTTGAAACTTGACACAATACAGTAGTTCTACGTTCTATCTCTAATTTTGTTTCCTCTTGATGTAGCCTTAAGGAAAGACTGGCGAATAACTCATTCAATGAAATGCGTTGTTAGGTTGCCAAAAACTACAGTCTCCTGTAATCTCAACATATATTTTTTTTCCGACCTTAATGATACTTTAAAGTAATGAGCAGTACACCAATCAAACTTGGATGCCCTAGTTTCGTTCTTCTAGGTTGAAGTATTCGTTTGCAGTAAAAGTTTGAATTTTAGGTTTCACTCTGTTTTCTCCTATATTGACAGATGCAGTTCGAACTCTAAATCAAACACAGTTTGTGCTAGCTTCTTGAAACTTGACACAATACAGTACTTCTACGTTCTATCTCTAAGTTTTGTTTCCTCTTGATGTAGCCTAATGCAGGGACTGCGATAACACTTATATGGAAAGGGGTTGCCAACTTCCAAACACTAGAGTCTCCTGAAATCTCAACATATATTTTTTCATCCAATCTTCATTGATACATTCAACGTAATGATCAGTAAACCAATCCCACTTGGATGCCCAAGTTTAGTTCTCCTAGATTGAAGCATTCGTTTCCAGGAACAGTTTGAATTTTTAGGTTTCACTCTGTTTTCTCCTATATTGACAGATGCAGTTCGAACTCTAAATCAACACGGTTGTGATGGCTTCTTGAAACTTGACACAATACAGTAGTTCTATGTTCTTTCTCTAAGGTTTGTTTCCTCTTGATGTAGTCTTAAGCAAAGACTGGTGAATAACTCAATTCAATGAAAGGCGTTGTTAGG